>NC_079197.1:176662457-176714957 GCF_029499605.1 Hyla sarda
ACGTGTCCCCCTGCTTAAGCCAGTACATGTCAGGGCCCGTCTGAAGTTTGTTAGAGAGCAATTGGATGATCCAGAACAGGATTGGAAGAACGTCATATGGTCAGATAAAACCAAAGTAGAACTTTTTGGTAAAAACTCAATTTGTCGTGTTTGGAGGAGAAAGAATGCTGAGTTGCATCCTAAGAATACCATACCTGCTGTGAAGCATGGGGGTGGAAACATCATGCTTTGGGGCTGTTTTTCTGCAAAGGGACCAGGACGACTGATCCGTGTAAAGGAAAGAATGAATGGGGCCATATATCGTGAGATTTTGAGTGAAAACCTCCTTCCATCAGCAAGGGCATTGAAGATGAAACATGGCTGGGTCTTTCAGCATGACAATGATCCCAAACACAAGCAATGAAGGAGTGGCTTCATAAGAAGCATTTCAAGGTCCTGGAGTGGCCTAGCCAGTCTCCAGATCTCAACCCCATAGAAAACCTTTGAAGGGAGTTATAAGTCCGTATTGCCAGCGACAGCCCCAAAACATCACTGCTCTAGAGGAGATCTGCATGGAGGAATGGGCCAAAATACCAGGAACAGTGTGTGAAGACCTTGTGAAGACAGAAAACATGTGACCTCTGTCATTGCCAACAAAGGGGATATAACAAAGTATTGAGATAAACTTTTGTTATTGACCAAATACTTATTTTCCACCATAATTTGCAAATAAATTCTTTAATAATCAGACAATGTGATTTTATGGATTTTTTTCTCGTTCTGTCTCTCATAGTTGAGGTTATAACCTATGATGAAAATTACAGCCTCTCATCTTTATAAGGGGGAGAACTTGTACAATTGGGGGCTGAATAAATACTTTTTTGCCCAAAATTCCCAGAGACGGCAACAGCCAGAGCGAGCGGGAATCTGTGACAATGCTTGTTCTGTGCAGCTTCTTTCTGCTTCATGTGAAAAGGATCTGACAGCAGAGGATGTGTGACAGAGATGTATGACTACACTGTAACGAACCCTCAGCTGTGTTGGCTGGACTGGGTCAGGGTAGGTTGCTAGTTTCTGAGTACACATACCATATAACACTTTTACTTTTTGAGTTGGACAAAATAAAACAAAAACTATTCTCTATGAATAAGACGCTAAATCTTCCCCAAAATCTGAAAGGTGCAAAACTTATGTTTGTGGACAACAGATAATGAGCGCCACACACAGGTAGGTTATAGACATAACATGACAATATGTGGACACGTCCAAAGCAACACAACGTGACAAAATCTTCAATACAAAATGATATAAAGTAGCAACAAAAAGCACAATATACAAAGTCCAGCGTTACGGGTCAAGGCTCCCATAGGAAACACAGGAGGCTGAATACTTATATATCAGTGTATATGGCGACACAGGAGGCTGAATACTTATATATCAGTGTATATGGCGACACAGGAGGCTGAATACTTATATATCAGTGTATATGGCGACACAGGAGGCTGAATACTTATATATCACTGTATATGGCGACACAGGAGGCTGAATACTTATATATCAGTGTATATGGCGACACAGGAGGCTGAATACTTATATATCAGTGTATATGGCGACACAGGAGGCTGAATACTTATATATCAGTGTATATGGCGACACAGGAGGCTGAATACTTATATATCAGTGTATATGGTGACACAGGAGGCTGAATACTTATATATCAGTGTATATGACGACACAGGGGGCTGAATACTTATATATCAGTGTATATGGCGACACAGGAGGCTAAATACTTATATATCACTGTATATGGCGACACAGGAGGCTGAATACTTATATATCACTGTATATGGCGACACAGGAGGCTGAATACTTATATATCAGTGTATATGGCGACACAGGAGGCTGAATACTTATATATCAGTGTATATGGCGACACAGGAGGCTGAATACTTATATATCAGTGTATATGGCGACACAGGAGGCTGAATACTTATATATCAGTGTATATGGTGACACAGGAGGCTGAATACTTATATATCAGTGTATATGGCGACACAGGAGGCTGAATACTTATATATCAGTGTATATGGCGACACAGGAGGCTGAATACTTATATATCAGTGTATATGGCGACACAGGAGGCTGAATACTTATATATCAGTGTATATGGCGACACAGGAGGCTGAATACTTATATATCAGTGTATATGGCGACACAGGAGGCTGAATACTTATATATCAGTGTATATGGCGACACAGGAGGCTAAATACTTCTATATCAGTGTATATGGCGACACAGGAGGCTGAATACTTATATATCACTGTATATGGCGACACAGGAGGCTGAATACTTATATATCAGTGTATATGGCGACACAGGAGGCTGAATACTTATATATCAGTGTATATGGCGACACAGGAGGCTGAATACTTATATATCAGTGTATATGGCGACACAGGAGGCTGAATACTTATATATCAGTGTATATGGCGACACAGGAGGCTGAATACTTATATATCAGTGTATATGGCGACACAGGAGGCTGAATACTTATATATCAGTGTATATGGCGACACAGGAGGCTGAATACTTATATATCAGTGTATATGGCGACACAGGAGGCTGAATACTTATATATCAGTGTATATGGCGACACAGGAGGCTGAATACTTATATATCAGTGTATATGACGACACAGGGGGCTGAATACTTATATATCAGTGTATATGGCGACACAGGAGGCTGAATACTTATATATCAGTGTATATGACGACACAGGGGGCTGAATACTTATATATCAGTGTATATGGCGACACAGGAGGCTGAATACTTATATATCACTGTATATGGCGACAAAAATACAAAAAGAGCGGATGGGAAAAATGCTAAAACTTTACAGAATCATCGTAATCCCGAGGTCATAGGGAACAGAACACATTGGGCAGCAGATAAAATACTGTAATATTACACGTATGATGGTGGCAAACGACCCACACGGGGGGCAGAGTGTGAGGGGGAATCATGGCAGAGTACAGGCAGGATAAGGGGGTAGGACACGGGCAGGAGACAGGGGGCACAGGAGACTGGCAGGAGACGGGGGGGACAGATAACATGGGCAGGATACTGGGAGGGCACACGTGACACGGGCAGGATACCGGGGGGGGGGGGGCACACATGACACGGGCAGGATACCGGGGGGGGGGGGGCACACATGACACGGGCCGGATAAAGGGGGGGGGGGCACACATGACACGGGCAGGATACCGGGGGGGGCACACATGACACGGGCAGGATATCGGGGGGGGGGGGGGGCACACATGACACGGGCAGGATACCGGGGGGGGGGGGGGGCACACATGACACGGGCAGGATACCGGGGGGGGCACACATGACACGGGCAGGATACCGGGGGGGGGCACACATGACACGGGCAGGATACAGGGGGGTCACACAAGACACGGGCAGGATACCGGGGGGCACACGACACGGGCAGGATAATGGGGAGCACACAAGAAGGATACCGGGGGGCACACATGACACGGGGGGGGCACACATGACACAGGCAGGATACCGGGGGGGGGGCACACATGACACAGGCAGGATACCGGGGGGGGGCACACATGACACGGGCAGGATACAGGGGGGTCACACAAGACACGGGCAGGATACAGGGGGGTCACACAAGACACGGGCAGGATACCGGGGGGCACACATGACACGGGCAGGATACCGGGGGGCACACATGACACGGGCAGGATACCGGGGGGCACACATGACACGGGCAGGATACCGGGGGGCACACATGACACGGGCAGGATACCGGGGGGCACACATGACACGGGCAGGATACCGGGGGGCACACAAGACACGGGCAGGATACCGGGGGGCACACAAGACACGGGCAGGATACCGGGGGGCACACATGACACGGGCAGGATACCGGGGGGGCACACATGACACGGGCAGTATACCGGGGGGCACACAAGACACGGGCAGGATACCGGGGGGCACACAAGACACGGGCAGGATACCGGGGGGCACACATGACACGGGCAGGATACCGGGGGGCACACATGACACGGGCAGGATACCGGGGGGCACACATGACACGGGCAGGATACCGGGGGGCACACATGACACGGGCAGGATACCGGGGGGCACACAAGACACGGGCAGGATACCGGGGGGCACACAAGACACGGGCAGGATACCGGGGGGCACACATGACACGGGCAGGATACCGGGGGGCACACATGACACGGGCAGGATACCGGGGGGCACACATGACACGGGCAGGATACCGGGGGGCACACATGACACGGGCAGGATACCGGGGGGCACACATGACACGGGCAGGATACCGGGGGGCACACATGACACGGGCAGGATACCGGGGGGCACACATGACACGGGCAGGATACCGGGGGCCACACAAGACACGGGAAGTATACCGGGGGGCACACAAGACACGGGAAGTATACTGGGGGGCACACAAGACACGGGCAGGATACCGGGGGGCACACAAGACACGGGCAGGATACCGGGGGGCACACATGACACGGGCAGGATATGGGGGGGGCACACATGACACGGGCAGGATATGGGGGGGGCACACATGACACGGGCAGGATACCGGGGGGCACACATGACACGGGCAGGATATCGGGGGGCACACATGACACGGGCAGGATATCGGGGGGCACACATGACACGGGCAGGATACCGGGGGGCACACATGACACGGGCAGGATACCGGGGGGCACACATGACACGGGCAGGATACCGGGGGGCACACATGACACGGGCAGGATATCGGGGGCACACGTGACACGGGTAGGATACCGGGGGGGCACACATGACACGGGCAGGATACCGGGGGGGCACACATGACACGGGCAGGATACCGGGGGGCACACATGACACAGGCAGGATACCGGGGGGCACACATGACACGGACAGGATACCGGGGGGGCACACATGACACGGGCAGGATACCGGGGGGCACACATGACACGGGCAGGATACCGGGGGGCACACAAGACACGGGCAGGATACCGGGGGGCACACAAGACACGGGCAGCGGACACACCTCACTCCCGCCGGTCCCGTACACTTCCATGTTCATCCCCGGATCCTCCAGATGACTGAGCCGCTGAGGCATCCCCCTCACGGGCGGCTCGGTCCACGCACCCCCCGCCAGCTCCTAACGGGGGAGCGGAGAGGTGAAAAATCCCCCTCCCGATTCGCCTGTTCCCGGTCCCCGCAGCCACAGGCTCCGCCAATATGGCGGCCGCCGTCACCTGTGCAGCATGGAAACCGGGGGGAGCCGCGTCACCGTGACGTCACCAAGGAGATCCCCAGCCTGGCGACCGCGACGGGAGCGCGCATGCAAATCAAGTGGGCGGGGCATAGAAGCGCGCGAGGGCATGCAAATGAGGGGCGTGTTCTACGGCCGTGCGTATATAACGGGCGGTGCCTGAGAGGACAAAAGCGATGAGACAAGGCGGGAAGCGCAGTGCCTGAGGGGAACAGCTGGAGGGCGATGGGTTACACCCCGATATAGCCCCCTCACCTGTCCTACTAATACACCCCCATATATCTCCCTCACCTGTCCTACTAATACACCCCGATATATCCCCCTCACCTGTTATACTAATACACCCCGATATAGCCCCCTCACCTGTCCTACTAATACACCCCGATATATCCCCCTCACCTGTCCTACTAATACACCCCGATATATCCTCCTCACCTGTCCTACTAATACACCCCGATATATTCCCCTCACCTGTCATACTAATACACCCCGATATATCCTCCCACCTGTCATACTAATACACCCCGATATAGCCCCCTCACCTGTCCTACTAATACACCCCGATATATCTCCCTCACCTGTCATACTAATACACCCCGATATAGCCCCCTCACCTGTTATACTAATACACCCCGATATAGCCCCCTCACCTGTCCTACTAATACACCCCGATATATCCTCCTCACCTGTCCTACTAATACACCCCGATATATCCCCCTCACCTGTCATACTAATACACCCCGATATATTCCCCTCACCTGTCATACTAATACACCCCGATATATCCCCCTCACCTGTCCTAATACACACCGATATATCCCCCTCACCTGTCCTACTAATACACCCCGATATATCCCCCTCACCTGTCATACTAATACACCCCGATATATCCCCCTCACCTGTCATACTAATACACCCCGATAAATCCCCCTCACCTGTTATACTAATACACCCCGATATATTCTCCTCACCTGTTATACTAATACACCCCGATATATCCCCCTCACCTGTTATACTAAAACACCCCGATATATCCTCCTCACCTGTCATACTAATACACCCCGATATATTCTCCTCACCTGTCATACTAATACACCCCGATATATCCCCCCCTCACCTGTTATACTAATACACCCCGATATATCCTCCTCACCTGTTATACTAATACACCCCGATATATCCCCCCTCACCTGTTATACCAATACACCCCAATATATCCCCCTCACCTGTTATACTAATACACCCTGATATATCCCCCTCACCTGTCATACTTATACCCCGATATATCCTCCTCACCTGTCCTACTAATACCCCCCGATATATCCCCCTCACCTGTTATACTAATACACCCTGATATATCCTCCTCACCTGTCCTACTAATACACTCCGATATATCCCCCTCACCTGTTATACTAATACACCCCGATATATCCCCCTCACCTGTCATACTAATACACCCCAATATAACCTCTCACCTGTCATACTAATACACCCCGATATATCCCCCTCACCTGTCATACTAATACACCCCGATATATCCCCCTCACCTGTCATACTAATACACCCTGATATATATCCTCACCTGTCATACTAATACACCCTGATATATCCCCCTCACCTGTCATACTAATACACCCGATATATATCCTCCTCACCTGTCATACTAATACACCCGATATATATCCTCCTCACATGTCCTACTAATGCACCCCGATATATCCCCCTCACATGTCCTACTAATACACCCCGATATATCCCCCTCACCTGTCATACTAATACACCCTGATATATCCTCCTCACCGGTCCTACTAATACACCCCGATATATCCCCCTCACATGTCCTACTAATACACCCTGATATATCCTCCTCACCTGTCATACTAATACACCCCGATATATCCCGTCACCTGTCATACTAATACACCCCGATATATCCCCTCACCTGTCATACTAATACACCCGGATATATCCTCCTCACCTGTCCTACTAATACACCCCATTATATCCCCCTCACCTGTCCTACTAATACACCCCGATATATCCTCCTCACCTGTCCTACTAATACCCCCTGATATATCCCCCTCACCTGTCCTACTAATACACCCCGATACATCCGCCTCATCTGTCCTAATACACCCCATTATATCCCCCTCACCTGTCATACTAATACACCCCGATATATCCCCCTCACCTGTCATACTAATACACCCGATATATATCCTCTTCACCTGTCCTACTAATACACCCCAATATATCCCCTCACCTGTCATACTAATACACCCCGATATAACCCCCTCACCAGTCATACCAATCCACCCTGATACATCCCTCTCACTTTTTATACTAATACACCCCGATATATCCCCCTCTTTCCTGTTATACTAATACACCCCAATATATCCCCCTCTTTCCTGTTATACTAATACACCCCGATAGATCATCCTCACCTGTCCTACTAATACACCCGGATATATCCTCCTCACCTGTCCTACTAATACACCCCATTATATCCCCCTCACCTGTCCTACTAATACACCCCGATATATCCTCCTCACCTGTCCTACTAATACCCCCCGATATATCCCCCTCACCTGTCCTACTAATACACCCCGATACATCAGCCTCATCTGTCCTACTAATACACCCCATTATATCCCCCTCACCTGTCATACTAATACACCCCGATATATCCCCCTCACCTGTCATACTAATACACCCGATATATATCCTCTTCACCTGTCCTACTAATACACCTCAATATATCCCCTCACCTGTCATACTAATACACCCCGATATAACCCCCTCACCAGTCATACCAATCCACCCCGATACATCCCTCTCACTTTTTATACTAATACACCCCGATATATCCCCCTCTTTCCTGTTATACTAATACACCCCGATATATCCCCCTCTTTCCTGTTATACTAATACACCCCGATAGATCATCCTCACCAGTCATACTAATCCACCCCGATACATCCCCCTCACTTTTTATACTAATATACCTCGATATAACCCCCTCTCTCCTGTTATACTAATACGCCCCGATATATCCCCCTCACCTGTCATAGCAATACACCCCGATATATCCCCCTCACCTGTCCTACTAATACACCCCGATATATATCCCTCACCTGTCATACTAATACACCCCGATATATCCCCCTCTCTCCGGTTATACTAATACACCCAGATATATCCTCCTCACCTGTCATACTAATATGTATACACCCGATATATCCTCCTCACCTGTCATACTCATACACCCCAATATATCCCCTCACCTGTCATACTAATACACCCCGATATATATCCCCTCACCTGTCATACTAATACACCCCGATATATCCTACTCACCTTTCATACTAATACACCCCGATGTATATCCCCCTCACCTGTCATAGTAATACACCCCGACATATTCCCCTCACCAGTCATACTAATACACCCCAATATATCCCCCTCACCTGTCATACTAATACACCCCGATATATCCCCCTCACCTGTCATACTAATACACCCGATATATATCCTCCTCACCTGTCCTACTAATACACCCCAATATATCCCCTCACCTGTCATACTAATACACCCCGATATAGCCCCTTCACCAGTCATACTAATACACCCCAATATATATCCCTCACCTGTCATACTAATACACCCCGATATATCCCCCTCACCTGTCATACTAATACACCCCAATATATATCCCTCACCAGTCATACTAATACACCCCGATATATATCCCTCACCTGTCATACTAATACACCCCGATATATCCCCCTCACCAGTCATACTAATACACCCCGATATATCCCCCTCACCTGTCCTACTAATACACCCTCATATATCCCCCTCACCTGTCATACTAATACACCCCGATATATCCCCCTCACCTGTCATACTAATACACCCCGATATATCCCCCTCACCTGTCATACTAATACACCCCGATATATCCCCCTCACCTGTCATACTAATCCACCCCGATATATATCCCTCACCTGTCATACTAATACACCCGATATATCCCCCTCACCTGTCCTACTAATACACCCCGATATATCCTCCTCACCTGTCCTACTAATACCCCCCGATATATCCGCCTCACCTGTCATACTAATACACCCCGATATATCCCCCTCACCAGTCATACTAATACACCCCGATATATCCCCTTCACCAGTCATACTAATACACCCCTATATATCCCCCTCACCTGTCATACTAATACACCCCGATATATCCCCCTCACCTGTCATACTAATCCACCCCGATATATATCCCTCACCTTTCATACTAATACACCCCGATATATCCCCCTCACCTGTCATACTAATATACCCCGATATATCCCGTCACCTGTCATACTAATACACCCTGATATATCCCCCTCACCTATCATACTAATACACCCTGATATATCTCCCTCACCTGTCATACTAATACACCCCGATATATCCCCCTCACCTGTCATACTGATACACCCCGATATATATCCACTTCACCTGTCATACTTATACACCCCGATATATCCCCCTCACCTGTCATACAAATACACCCCGATATATCCCCTCACCTGTCATCCTAAAACACCCCGATATACCCCCTCACCATTCCTACTAATACACCCCGATATATCCCCCTCACCTGTCCTACTAATACACCCCGATATATCCCCCTCACCTGTCATACTAATACACCCCCATATATCCCCCTCACCTGTCCTACTAATACACCCCGATATATCCCCCTCACCTGTCCTACTAATACACCCCGATATATCCCCCTCACCTGTCATACTTATACCCCCCGATATATCCCCCTCACCTGTCCTACTTATACCCCCCGATATATCCCCCTCACCTGTCCTACTAATACACCCCGATATATCCCCCTCACCTGTCCTACTAATATACCCCGATATATCCCCCACCTCTCATACTAATACACCCCGATATACCCCCCTCACCATTCCTACTAATACACCCCATATATCCCCCTCACCTGTCCTACTTATACACCCCATATATCCCCCTCACCTGTCCTACTTACACACCCCGATATATCCCACTCACCTGTCCTACTAATACACCCCGATATATCCCCCTCACCTGTCCTACTAATACACCCCGATATATCCCCCTCACCTGTCATACTAATACACCCCGATATATCCCCCTCACCTGTCATACTAATACACCCCGATATATCCCCCTCACCTGTCATACTAATACACCCCGATATATCCCCCTCACCTGTCATACTAATACACCCCGATATATCCCCCTCACCTGTCATACTAATACACCCCGATATATCCCCCTCACCTGTCCTACTAATACACCCCGATATATCCCCCTCACCTGTCCTACTAATACACCCTCATATATCCCCCTCACCTGTCATACTAATACACCCCGATATATCCCCCTCACCTGTCATACTAATACACCCCGATATATCCCCCTCACCTGTCATACTAATACACCCCGATATATCCCCCTCACCTGTCATACTAATCCACCCCGATATATATCCTTCACCTGTCATACTAATACACCCCGATATATCCCCCTCACCTGTCCTACTAATACACCCCGATATATCCTCCTCACCTGTCCTACTAATACCCCCCGATATATCCGCCTCACCTGTCATACTAATAAACCCCGATATATCCCCCTCACCTGTCATACTAATACACCCCGATATATATCCCCCTCATCAGTCATACTAATACACCCCGATATATCCCCCTCACCTGTCATACTAATACACTCCGATTCATCCCCCCTCACCTGTCATACTAATACACCCCGATATATATCCCCCTCATCAGTCATACTAATACACCCCGATATATCCGCCTGACCTGTCATACTAATACACCCTGATATATATCCCCCTCACCTGTTATACTAATATACCCCGATATATCCCCTCACCTGTCCTACTAATACACCCCGATATATATCCCCCTCACCTGTCCTACTAATACACCCCGATATACCCCCCTCACCT
The DNA here is from genome assembly GCF_029499605.1 of Hyla sarda. Classification (NCBI taxonomy): domain Eukaryota; kingdom Metazoa; phylum Chordata; class Amphibia; order Anura; family Hylidae; genus Hyla; species Hyla sarda. Next base: position 176,673,784 of record NC_079197.1, read on the forward strand.
GTCATACTAATACATCCCGATATATCCCCCTTACCTGTCCTACTAATACACCCCGATATATCCTCCCACCTGTCATTCTAATACACCCCGATATATCCCCCTCACCTGTCCTACTAATACACCCCGATATACCCCCCTCACCTGTCATACTAATACATCCCGATATATCCCCCTCACCTGTCCTACTAATACACCCCGATATATCCCCCTCACCTGTCATACTAATACACCCAGATATATCTCCCTCACCTGTCATACTAATACACCTTATGTTCCCCCTCATCTGTCCTACTAATACACCCCGATATATATCCTCACTTGTCATACTAATACACCCCGATATATCCCCTCACCTGTCATACTAATACACCCCGATATATCCCCCTCACCTGTCATACTAATACACCCCGATATATCCCCCTCACCTGTCATACTTATACCCCCCGATATATCCCCCTCACCTGTCCTACTTATACCCCCCGATATATCCCCCTCACCTGTCCTACTAATACACCCCGATATATCCCCCTCACCTGTCCTACTAATATACCCCGATATATCCCCCACCTCTCATACTAATACACCCCGATATACCCCCCTCACCATTCCTACTAATACACCCCATATATCCCCCTCACCTGTCCTACTTATACACCCCATATATCCCCCTCACCTGTCCTACTTACCCCGATATATCCCACTCACCTGTCCTACTAATACACCCCGATATATCCCCCTCACCTGTCATACTAATACACCCCGATATATCCCCCTCACCTGTCATACTAATACACCCCGATATATCCCCCTCACCTGTCATACTAATACACCCCGACATATCCCCCTCACCTGTCCTACTAATACACCCCGATATATCCCCCTCACCTTTCCTACTAATACACCCTCATATATCCCCCTCACCTGTCATACTAATACACCCCGATATATCCCCCTCACCTGTCATACTAATACACCCCGATATATCCCCCTCACCTGTCATACTAATACACCCCGATATATCCCCCTCACCTGTCATACTAATACACCCCGATATATCCCCCTCACCTGTCATACTAATACACCCCGATATATCCCCCTCACCTGTTATACTAATACACCCCGATATATCCCCCTTACCTGTCATACTAATCCACCCCGATATATATCCTTCACCTGTCATACTAATACACCCCGATATATCCCCCTCACCTGTCCTACTAATACACCCCGATATATCCTCCTCACCTGTCCTACTAATACCCCCCGATATATCCGCCTCACCTGTCATACTAATACACCCCGATACATCCGCCTCATCTGTCCTAATACACCCCATTATATCCCCCTCACCTGTCATACTAATACACCCCGATATATCCCCCTCACCTGTCATACTAATACACCCGATATATATCCTCTTCACCTGTCCTACTAATACACCCCAATATATCCCCTCACCTGTCATACTAATACACCCCGATATAACCCCCTCACCAGTCATACCAATCCACCCTGATACATCCCTCTCACTTTTTATACTAATACACCCCGATATATCCCCCTCTTTCCTGTTATACTAATACACCCCAATATATCCCCCTCTTTCCTGTTATACTAATACACCCCGATAGATCATCCTCACCTGTCCTACTAATACACCCGGATATATCCTCCTCACCTGTCCTACTAATACACCCCATTATATCCCCCTCACCTGTCCTACTAATACACCCCGATATATCCTCCTCACCTGTCCTACTAATACCCCCCGATATATCCCCCTCACCTGTCCTACTAATACACCCCGATACATCAGCCTCATCTGTCCTACTAATACACCCCATTATATCCCCCTCACCTGTCATACTAATACACCCCGATATATCCCCCTCACCTGTCATACTAATACACCCGATATATATCCTCTTCACCTGTCCTACTAATACACCCCAATATATCCCCTCACCTGTCATACTAATACACCCCGATATAACCCCCTCACCAGTCATACCAATCCACCCCGATACATCCCTCTCACTTTTTATACTAATACACCCCGATATATCCCCCTCTTTCCTGTTATACTAATACACCCCGATATATCCCCCTCTTTCCTGTTATACTAATACACCCCGATAGATCATCCTCACCAGTCATACTAATCCACCCCGATACATCCCCCTCACTTTTTATACTAATATACCTCGATATAACCCCCTCTCTCCTGTTATACTAATACGCCCCGATATATCCCCCTCACCTGTCATAGCAATACACCCCGATATATCCCCCTCACCTGTCCTACTAATACACCCCGATATATATCCCTCACCTGTCATACTAATACACCCCGATATATCCCCCTCTCTCCGGTTATACTAATACACCCAGATATATCCTCCTCACCTGTCATACTAATATGTATACACCCGATATATCCTCCTCACCTGTCATACTCATACACCCCAATATATCCCCTCACCTGTCATACTAATACACCCCGATATATATCCCCCTCACCTGTCATACTAATACACCCCGATATATCCTACTCACCTTTCATACTAATACACCCCGATGTATATCCCCCTCACCTGTCATAGTAATACACCCCGACATATTCCCCTCACCAGTCATACTAATACACCCCAATATATCCCCCTCACCTGTCATACTAATACACCCCGATATATCCCCCTCACCTGTCATACTAATACACCCGATATATATCCTCCTCACCTGTCCTACTAATACACCCCAATATATCCCCTCACCTGTCATACTAATACACCCCGATATAGCCCCTTCACCAGTCATACTAATACACCCCAATATATATCCCTCACCTGTCATACTAATACACCCCGATATATCCCCCTCACCTGTCATACTAATACACCCCAATATATATCCCTCACCAGTCATACTAATACACCCCGATATATATCCCTCACCTGTCATACTAATACACCCCGATATATCCCCCTCACCAGTCATACTAATACACCCCGATATATCCCCCTCACCTGTCCTACTAATACACCCTCATATATCCCCCTCACCTGTCATACTAATACACCCCGATATATCCCCCTCACCTGTCATACTAATACACCCCGATATATCCCCCTCACCTGTCATACTAATACACCCCGATATATCCCCCTCACCTGTCATACTAATCCACCCCGATATATATCCCTCACCTGTCATACTAATACACCCCGATATATCCCCCTCACCTGTCCTACTAATACACCCCGATATATCCTCCTCACCTGTCCTACTAATACCCCCCGATATATCCGCCTCACCTGTCATACTAATACACCCCGATATATCCCCCTCACCAGTCATACTAATACACCCCGATATATCCCCTTCACCAGTCATACTAATACACCCCTATATATCCCCCTCACCTGTCATACTAATACACCCCGATATATCCCCCTCACCTGTCATACTAATCCACCCCGATATATATCCCTCACCTTTCATACTAATACACCCCGATATATCCCCCTCACCTGTCATACTAATATACCCCGATATATCCCGTCACCTGTCATACTAATACACCCTGATATATCCCCCTCACCTATCATACTAATACACCCTGATATATCTCCCTCACCTGTCATACTAATACACCCCGATATATCCCCCTCACCTGTCATACTGATACACCCCGATATATATCCACTTCACCTGTCATACTTATACACCCCGATATATCCCCCTCACCTGTCATACAAATACACCCCGATATATCCCCTCACCTGTCATCCTAAAACACCCCGATATACCCCCTCACCATTCCTACTAATACACCCCGATATATCCCCCTCACCTGTCCTACTAATACACCCCGATATATCCCCCTCACCTGTCATACTAATACACCCCCATATATCCCCCTCACCTGTCCTACTAATACACCCCGATATATCCCCCTCACCTGTCATACTTATACCCCCCGATATATCCCCCTCACCTGTCCTACTTATACCCCCCGATATATCCCCCTCACCTGTCATACTAATACACCCCGATATATCCCCCTCACCTGTCCTACTAATATACCCCGATATATCCCCCACCTCTCATACTAATACACCCCGATATACCCCCCTCACCATTCCTACTAATACACCCCATATATCCCCCTCACCTGTCCTACTTATACACCCCATATATCCCCCTCACCTGTCCTACTTACACACCCCGATATATCCCACTCACCTGTCCTACTAATACACCCCGATATATCCCCCTCACCTGTCCTACTAATACACCCCGATATATCCCCCTCACCTGTCATACTAATACACCCCGATATATCCCCCTCACCTGTCATACTAATACACCCCGATATATCCCCCTCACCTGTCATACTAATACACCCCGATATATCCCCCTCACCTGTCATACTAATACACCCCGATATATCCCCCTCACCTGTCATACTAATACACCCCGATATATCCCCCTCACCTGTCCTACTAATACACCCCGATATATCCCCCTCACCTGTCCTACTAATACACCCTCATATATCCCCCTCACCTGTCATACTAATACACCCCGATATATCCCCCTCACCTGTCATACTAATACACCCCGATATATCCCCCTCACCTGTCATACTAATACACCCCGATATATCCCCCTCACCTGTCATACTAATCCACCCCGATATATATCCTTCACCTGTCATACTAATACACCCCGATATATCCCCCTCACCTGTCCTACTAATACACCCCGATATATCCTCCTCACCTGTCCTACTAATACCCCCCGATATATCCGCCTCACCTGTCATACTAATACACCCCGATATATCCCCCTCACCTGTCATACTAATACACCCCGATATATATCCCCCTCATCAGTCATACTAATACACCCCGATATATCCCCCTCACCTGTCATACTAATACACTCCGATTCATCCCCCCTCACCTGTCATACTAATACACCCCGATATATATCCCCCTCATCAGTCATACTAATACACCCCGATATATCCGCCTGACCTGTCATACTAATACACCCTGATATATATCCCCCTCACCTGTTATACTAATATACCCCGATATATCCCCCTCACCTGTCCTACTAATACACCCCGATATACCCCCCTCACCTGTCATACTAATACATCCCGATATATCCCCCTTACCTGTCCTACTAATACACCCCGATATATCCTCCCACCTGTCATTCTAATACACCCCGATATATCCCCCTCACCTGTCCTACTAATACACCCCGATATACCCCCCTCACCTGTCATACTAATACATCCCGATATATCCCCCTCACCTGTCCTACTAATACACCCCGATATATCCCCCTCACCTGTCATACTAATACACCCAGATATATCTCCCTCACCTGTCATACTAATACACCCTGATATATCCCCCTCACCTGTCATACTAATACACCCCGATATATCCCCCTCACCTGTCCTACTAATACACCCCGATATATCTCCCCCACCTGTCATACTAATACACCTTATTATGTTCCCCCTCACCTGTCCTACTAATACACCCCGATATACATCCTCACCTGTCATACTAATACACCTTATTATGTTCCCCCTCACCTGTCCTACTAATACACCCCGATATATATCCTCACCTGTCATACTAATACACCCCGATATATATCCTCACCTGTCATACTAATACACCCCGATATATCCCCCTCACCTGTCATACTAATACACCCCGATATATCCCCTCACCTGTTATACTAATACACCCCAATATATCCCCTCACCTGTCCTACTAATACACCCCGATATATCCCCCTCACCTGTCATACTAATACACACCGATATATCCCCTCACCTGTCCTACTAATACACCCCGATATATCCCCCTCACCTGTCATACTAATACACACCGATATATCCCCTCACCTGTCCTACTAATACACCCCGATATATCCCCCTCACCTGTCATACTAATACACCCCGATATATCCCCCTCACCTGTCATACTAATACACCCCGATATATCCCCCTCACCTGTCATACTAATACACCCCGATATATCCCCCTCACCTGTCATACTAATACACCCCGATATATCCCGTCACCTGTCATACTAATACACCCCGATATATCCCCCTCACCTGTCATACTAATACACTCCGATTCATCCCCCCTCACCTGTCATACTAATACACCCCGATATATATCCCCCTCATCAGTCATACTAATACACCCAGATATATCTCCCTCACCTGTCATACTAATACACCCTGATATATCCCCCTCACCTGTCATACTAATACACCCCGATATATCCCCCTCACCTGTCATACTGATACACCCCGATATATATCCACTTCACCTGTCATACTTATACACCCCGATATATCCCCCTCACCTGTCATACAAATACACCCCGATATATCCCCTCACCTGTCATCCTAAAACACCCCGATATACCCCCTCACCATTCCTACTAATACACCCCGATATATCCCCCTCACCTGTCCTACTAATACACCCCGATATATCCCCCTCACCTGTCATACTAATACACCCCCATATATCCCCCTCACCTGTCCTACTAATACACCCCGATATATCCCCCTCACCTGTCATACTTATACCCCCCGATATATCCCCCTCACCTGTCCTACTTATACCCCCCGATATATCCCCCTCACCTGTCATACTAATACACCCCGATATATCCCCCTCACCTGTCATACTAATACACCCCGATATATCCCCCTCACCTGTCATACGAATACACCCAGATATATCTCCCTCACCTGTCATACTAATACACCCTGATATATCCCCCTCACCTGTCATACTAATACACCCCGATATATCCCCCTCACCTGTCCTACTAATACACCCCGATATATCTCCCCCACCTGTCATACTAATACACCTTATTATGTTCCCCCTCACCTGTCCTACTAATACACCCCGATATACATCCTCACCTGTCATACTAATACACCTTATTATGTTCCCCCTCACCTGTCCTACTAATACACCCCGATATATATCCTCACCTGTCATACTAATACACCCCGATATATATCCTCACCTGTCATACTAATACACCCCGATATATCCCCCTCACCTGTCATACTAATACACCCCGATATATCCCCTCACCTGTTATACTAATACACCCCAATATATCCCCTCACCTGTCCTACTAATACACCCCGATATATATCCCCCTCACCTGTCCTACTATTACACCCCGATATACCCCCCTCACCTGTCATACTAATACATCCCGATATATCCCCCTTACCTGTCCTACTAATACACCCCGATATATCCTCCCACCTGTCATACTAATACACCCCGATATATCCCCCTCACCTGTCCTACTAATACACCCCGATATACCCCCCTCACCTGTCATACTAATACATCCCGATATATCCCCCTCACCTGTCCTACTAATACACCCCGATATATCCCCCTCACCTGTCATACTAATACACCCAGATATATCTCCCTCACCTGTCATACTAATACACCTTATTATGTTCCCCCTCATCTGTCCTACTAATACACCCCGATATATATCCTCACCTGTCATACTAATACACCCCGATATATCCCCTCACCTGTCATACTAATACACCCCGATATATCCCCCTCACCTGTCATACTAATACACCCCGATATATCCCCCTCACCTGTCATACTTATACCCCCCGATATATCCCCCTCACCTGTCCTACTTATACCCCCCGATATATCCCCCTCACCTGTCCTACTAATACACCCCGATATATCCCCCTCACCTGTCCTACTAATATACCCCGATATATCCCCCACCTCTCATACTAATACACCCCGATATACCCCCCTCACCATTCCTACTAATACACCCCATATATCCCCCTCACCTGTCCTACTTATACACCCCATATATCCCCCTCACCTGTCCTACTTACACACCCCGATATATCCCACTCACCTGTCCTACTAATACACCCCGATATATCCCCCTCACCTGTCATACTAATACACCCCGATATATCCCCCTCACCTGTCATACTAATACACCCCGATATATCCCCCTCACCTGTCATACTAATACACCCCGATATATCCCCCTCACCTGTCATACTAATACACCCCGATATATCCCCCTCACCTGTCATACTAATACACCCCGATATATCCCCCTCACCTGTTATACTAATACACCCCGATATATCCCCCTCACCTGTCATACTAATCCACCCCGATATATATCCTTCACCTGTCATACTAATACACCCCGATATATCCCCCTCACCTGTCCTACTAATACACCCCGATATATCCTCCTCACCTGTCCTACTAATACCCCCCGATATATCCGCCTCACCTGTCATACTAATACACCCCGATATATCCCTCTCACCTGTCATACTAATACACCCCGATATATATCCCCCCTCATCAGTCATACTAATACACCCCGATATATCCCCCTCACCTGTCATACTAATACACTCCGATTCATCCCCCCTCAACTGTCATACTAATACACCCCGATATATATCCCCCTCATCAGTCATACTAATACACCCCGATATATCCGCCTCACCTGTCATACTAATACACCCCGATATATATCCCCCTCACCTGTTATACTAATATACCCCGATATATCCCCTCACCTGTCCTACTAATACACCCCGATATATATCCCCCTCACCTGTCCTACTAATACACCCCGATATACCCCCCTCACCTGTCCTACTAATACACCCCGATATATGCCCCTCACCTGTCATACTAATACATCCCGATATATCCCCCTCACCTGTCCTACTAATACACCCCGATATATCCTCCCACCTGTCATACTAATACATCCCGATATATCCCCCTCACCTGTCCTACTAATACACCCCGATATATCCTCACCTGTCATACTAATACACCCCGATATATCCTCCCACCTGTCATACTAATACACCCCGATATATCCCCCTCACCTGTCATACTAATACACCCCGATATATCCCCCTCACCTGTCCTACTAATACACCCCGATATATCTCCCTCACCTGTCATACTAATACACCCTGATATATCCCCCTCACCTGTCATACTAATACACCCCGATATATCCCCCTCACCTGTCCTACTAATACACCCCGATATATCTCCCCCACCTGTCATACTAATACACCTTATTATGTTCCCCCTCACCTGTCCTACTAATACACCCCGATATACATCCTCACCTGTCATACTAATACACCCCGATATATCCCCCTCACCTGTCATACTAATACACCCCGATATATCCCCCTCACCTGTCATACTAATACACCCCGATATATATCCCCCTCACCTGTCCTACTAATCCACCCCGATATATATCCTTCACCTGTCATACTAATACACCCCGATATATCCCCCTCACCTGTCCTACTAATACACCCCGATATATCCTCCTCACCTGTCCTACTAATACCCCCCGATATATCCGCCTCACCTGTCATACTAATACACCCCGATATATCCCCCTCACCTGTCATACTAATACACCCCGATATATATCCCCCTCATCAGTCATACTAATACACCCCGATATATCCCCCTCACCTGTCATACTAATACACTCCGATTCATCCCCCCTCACCTGTCATACTAATACACCCCGATATATATCCCCCTCATCAGTCATACTAATACACCCCGATATATCCGCCTGACCTGTCATACTAATACACCCTGATATATATCCCCCTCACCTGTTATACTAATATACCCCGATATATCCCCTCACCTGTCCTACTAATACACCCCGATATATATCCCCCTCACCTGTCCTACTATTACACCCCGATATACCCCCCTCACCTGTCATACTAATACATCCCGATATATCCCCCTTACCTGTCCTACTAATACACCCCGATATATCCTCCCACCTGTCATACTAATACACCCCGATATATCCCCCTCACCTGTCCTACTAATACACCCCGATATACCCCCCCTCACCTGTCATACTAATACATCCCGATATATCCCCCTCACCTGTCCTACTAATACACCCCGATATATCCCCCTCACCTGTCATACTAATACACCCAGATATATCTCCCTCACCTGTCGTACTAATACACCTTATTATGTTCCCCCTCATCTGTCCTACTAATACACCCCGATATATATCCTCACCTGTCATACTAATACACCCCGATATATCCCCTCACCTGTCATACTAATACACCCCGATATATCCCCCTCACCTGTCATACTAATACACCCCGATATATCCCCCTCACCTGTCATACTTATACCCCCCGATATATCCCCCTCACCTGTCCTACTTATACCCCCCGATATATCCCCCTCACCTGTCCTACTAATACACCCCGATATATCCCCCTCACCTGTCCTACTAATATACCCCGATATATCCCCCACCTCTCATACTAATACACCCCGATATACCCCCCTCACCATTCCTACTAATACACCCCATATATCCCCCTCACCTGTCCTACTTTTACACCCCATATATCCCCCTCACCTGTCCTACTTACACACCCCGATATATCCCACTCACCTGTCCTACTAATACACCCCGATATATCCCCCTCACCTGTCATACTAATACACCCCGATATATCCCCCTCACCTGTCATACTAATACACCCCGACATATCCCCCTCACCTGTCCTACTAATACACCCCGATATATCCCCCTCACCTGTCATACTAATACACCCCGATATATCCCCCTCACCTGTCATACTAATACACCCCGATATATCCCCCTCACCTGTCATACTAATACACCCCGATATATCCCCCTCACCTGTCATACTAATACACCCCGATATATCCCCCTCACCTGTTATACTAATACACCCCGATATATCCCCCTCACCTGTCATACTAATCCACCCCGATATATATCCTTCACCTGTCATACTAATACACCCCGATATATCCCCCTCACCTGTCCTACTAATACACCCCGATATATCCTCCTCACCTGTCCTACTAATACCCCCCGATATATCCGCCTCACCTGTCATACTAATACACCCCGATATATCCCTCTCACCTGTCATACTAATACACCCCGATATATATCCCCCCTCATCAGTCATACTAATACACCCCGATATATCCCCCTCACCTGTCATACTAATACACTCCGATTCATCCCCCCTCAACTGTCATACTAATACACCCCGATATATATCCCCCTCATCAGTCATACTAATACACCCCGATATATCCGCCTCACCTGTCATACTAATACACCCCGATATATATCCCCCTCACCTGTTATACTAATATACCCCGATATATCCCCTCACCTGTCCTACTAATACACCCCGATATATATCCCCCTCACCTGTCCTACTAATACACCCCGATATACCCCCCTCACCTGTCCTACTAATACACCCCGATATATGCCCCTCACCTGTCATACTAATACATCCCGATATATCCCCCTCACCTGTCCTACTAATACACCCCGATATATCCTCCCACCTGTCATACTAATACATCCCGATATATCCCCCTCACCTGTCCTACTAATACACCCCGATATATCCTCACCTGTCATACTAATACACCCCGATATATCCTCCCACCTGTCATACTAATACACCCCGATATATCCCCCTCACCTGTCATACTAATACACCCCGATATATCCCCCTCACCTGTCCTACTAATACACCCCGATATATCTCCCTCACCTGTCATACTAATACACCCTGATATATCCCCCTCACCTGTCATACTAATACACCCCGATATATCCCCCTCACCTGTCCTACTAATACACCCCGATATATCTCCCCCACCTGTCATACTAATACACCTTATTATGTTCCCCCTCACCTGTCATACTAATACACCCCGATATATCCCCCTCACCTGTCCTACTAATACACCCCGATATATCTCCCTCACCTGTCATACTAATACACCCTGATATATCCCCCTCACCTGTCATACTAATACACTCCGATTCATCCCCCCTCAACTGTCATACTAATACACCCCGATATATATCCCCCTCATCAGTCATACTAATACACCCCGATATATCCGCCTCACCTGTCATACTAATACACCCCGATATATATCCCCCTCACCTGTTATACTAATATACCCCGATATATCCCCTCACCTGTCCTACTAATACACCCCGATATATATCCCCCTCACCTGTCCTACTAATACACCCCGATATACCCCCCTCACCTGTCCTACTAATACACCCCGATATATGCCCCTCACCTGTCATACTAATACATCCCGATATATCCCCCTCACCTGTCCTACTAATACACCCCGATATATCCTCCCACCTGTCATACTAATACATCCCGATATATCCCCCTCACCTGTCCTACTAATACACCCCGATATATCCTCACCTGTCATACTAATACACCCCGATATATCCTCCCACCTGTCATACTAATACACCCCGATATATCCCCCTCACCTGTCATACTAATACACCCCGATATATCCCCCTCACCTGTCCTACTAATACACCCCGATATATCTCCCTCACCTGTCATACTAATACACCCTGATATATCCCCCTCACCTGTCATACTAATACACCCCGATATATCCCCCTCACCTGTCCTACTAATACACCCCGATATATCTCCCCCACCTGTCATACTAATACACCTTATTATGTTCCCCCTCACCTGTCCTACTAATACACCCCGATATACATCCTCACCTGTCATACTAATACACCCCGATATATCCCCCTCACCTGTCATACTAATACACCCCGATATATCCCCCTCACCTGTCATACTAATACACCCCGATATATATCCCCCTCACCTGTCCTACTAATACACCCCGATATACATCCTCACCTGTCATACTAATACACCTTATTATGTTCCCCCTCACCTGTCCTACTAATACACCCCGATATATATCCTCACCTGTCATACTAATACACCCCGATATATATCCTCACCTGTCATACTAATACACCCCGATATATCCCCCTCACCTGTCATACTAATACACCCCGATATATCCCCTCACCTGTTATACTAATACACCCCAATATATCCCCTCACCTGTCCTACTAATACACCCCGATATATCCCCCTCACCTGTCATACTAATACACACCGATATATCCCCTCACCTGTCCTACTAATACACCCCGATATATCCCCCTCACCTGTCATACTAATACACACCGATATATCCCCTCACCTGTCCTACTAATACACCCCGATATATCCCCCTCACCTGTCATACTAATACACCCCGATATATCCCCCTCACCTGTCATACTAATACACCCCGATATATCCCCCTCACCTGTCATACTAATACACCCCGATATATCCCCCTCACCTGTCATACTAATACACCCCGATATATCCCCCTCACCTGTCATACTAATACACCCCGATATATCCCGTCACCTGTCATACTAATACACCCCGATATATCCCCCTCACCTGTCATACTAATACACCCCGATATATCCCTCACCTGTCATACTAATACACCCCGATATATCCCCTCACCTGTCCTACTAACACACCTTATTATGTCCCCGTCCCCCCCCCCCCTCACCATTCCTACTAATACTCTTCTAGATGCCGCTGCTAAATGATTTGAATGCAAAGCTAGATTTAACATGATGATAAAACCAGTCGGCTAGTATTGTGTTGGTTTAGTTCGTACCCCCAGCACAAACTTAATTATGAAATATATAAAGAAATGAAAACAGTCCTCAAGGTCACCAATTAATTTATATAAGAGAGGATTATGCATTAATGTGGTTTTATTTAATAAATCCTCCTAAATTAATTAACTGGTGACCTTGAGGACTGGTTTTATTTCTTTATATATTTCACAGAACCAAATTTGGTGATTTCTCTGGATGAATGTAATAAGTAAGTTTTGCACAGAAATTAGTCTGTTTACGTTTTTAAATACTTTTATCACTCGCATGCATCATTCTAATACGGCCGTGCAGATCTACTAAAACTGTGACGGTGTGCCCAATTTGTCAATTTGTGTCAGGCTGATTAAAGGGGTATTCCACTTCCCCAGCGGCGGAACATTTTGTTCCTAACGCTGGGTGCAGGCGGAGGGGGTCGTGACTTCACGGGCACACCCCTAGTACCTTCACGGCCCCTCAATGCAAATCTATGGGAGGGGGCGTGATGGCCGTCACGCCTATGCTCATAGACTTGCATTGAGGGGGCGTGCCAGTGATGGCACGACCCGCCACCCGCACCTAGCGTCGACCCGCCACCCGCACCTAGCGTTCTGTATGAATGCCGGTTGCTGCACAGAGATAGCGGGGGTCCCTGCGATCAGACATCTAATCCCCTATCGTTTGGATAGGGGATAAGATGTCTAGGGGGAGTACCCCTTTAAAGGGGTACTCCACCCCTAGACATCTTATCCCCTATCCAAAGGATAGGCGATAAGATGTCTGATCGCGGGAGTCCTGCCGCTGGGGACCCCCGCAATATAGCATGTGGCACCCACCTGTTTCTGTTCGGGAAGCGCTGGAGGGTCTGGGTCCCAACCACGGGAACAGAAGTCTGTGTCGTCACGACTCCGCCCCCTTGTGACATCACGCTCCAGGCCCCGTGTGACGTCATGCCCCAGGCCCCTCAATGCAAGTCTATGGGAGGGGGCGTGACTTGCATTGAGGGGACGGGGCGTGACGTCACACGGGGGTGGAGTCGTGATGTCACGGACTTCCGTTCCCGTGGTCGGGACCCAGACCCTCTAGCGCTTCCGGAGCAGAGACATCTTATCCCCTATTGTTTGGATAAGATGTCTAGGGGTGGAGTACCCCTTTAATAAATCTGCAATATCTGAAAACTTTGGTGCCCGTTCACAGCGAAATAAGAGTTGGTCTAAATTTACACTTAAGACATTAGGGAAGATTCATCAAAACCTGTGTAGAGGAAGATTGTTTTTTAATTTCTTTTTTTTTTTCTTTTTTTTTACAGGTCTGTTTAAAAATGAAGAAGTGATCTGATTGGTTGCCATAGGCACCATTCTTCCTCTACACAGGTTTTGATAAATGTCCCCCATTTACTCTTGCCTAGGTTTCTAAATCCCCACTGTTCTTAGTTTTCGCCTTGTACTGTGAAAATGTGTAAAGTGGTTTCATAAATGGCTTTAAGAATTTTTTTTGAATCGGAAAGTGATTTGTCGAAGCCTCTTTCAGAAATGCAGGGCATAGTCTGTGGGGAAATTTCACACCTGAAGAAGGTTTTTTGTG
Source organism: Hyla sarda (assembly GCF_029499605.1). Classification (NCBI taxonomy): domain Eukaryota; kingdom Metazoa; phylum Chordata; class Amphibia; order Anura; family Hylidae; genus Hyla; species Hyla sarda. The sequence goes on from NC_079197.1 coordinate 176,689,080, forward strand.
GAGGCATGCAGTGTACCCTCATGAGAAAACAAGAGTGTACGTGATTGACCACAACCTGGAAAATCTAAAGTGACCAAAAAACAGGAGAACAAATTAATCAGAGTTTTCTTAAGGGGACAGATTCAAAACAGCTGGACAGATCTACACTGCTCTGATGGAAACGAGACAGAAAAGCGCCAATTGAGACCATTAAGGACCAAGCCTACTCTGTTCTTAAAGGAGTACTGCAGAGGAGTTCCATAGAACACTTATCCCCAAATAATTGTCTGATCGCAGAGGGTTCAACTCCTCGGAACCATAACCCCGCGCGCGAGATCTCCTGTACTAGGCCGCAGGAGGCATGTTGGCTGCAGGATGCATATTAATCTTGTCTGAAGCCTGATCGATTGGCTCCTGATAGGTACACTTTACTTGGAGCTGTAATATGGTTGAGCAGCAGTTTCCTATTGCAGTATGCAGGTCTGAACAGAGACATAACGTGTTAGCAACAGTTGCCGGTCCTCACTGGAGGGCCAATTGAGGTACCAGGCAGAAGCTATGGGGTCCTTGTGACACTTATCCCTCACAGAATGAGAGTAGTAGTTGTAAGATGTGAAGAAGCAGATCCTTTGGACAGAGGTGAGATGGCTACTTGGGTTCTACTAGGGGCTTTTAAAGGGGTACTCCCATGGAAAACTTTTTTTTTTTTTTTAAATCAACTGGTGCCAGAAAGTTAAACAGATTTGTAATTACTTCTATTAAAAAAAAATATTAACCCTTCCAATTCATTTTATGGGCTGTATACTACAGAGGAAATGCTTTTCTTTTTGGATTTCTCTGATGTCCCGACCACAGTGCTCTCTGCTGACCTCTGCTGTCCATTTTAGGAACTGTCCAGAGCAGCATATGTTTGCTATGGGGATTTTCTCCTGCTCTGGACAGTTCCTGATATGGACAGCAGATGTCAGCAGAGAGCACTGTGGTCATGACATCAGAGAAATCCAAAAAGAAAAACATTTCTTCTGTAGTATACAGCCCCTAAAAAGTACTGGAAGGATTAAGATTTTTTAATAGAAGTGATTTACAAATCTGTTTAACTTTCTGGCACCAGCTGATTTAAAAAAAAAAAAAGTTTTCCACGGGAGTACCCCTTTAATGTCCTGGAACTTTTTAGCTAACACTAACACTAGATTTCAGCAAACCTGAATACTGTGCGATGTGAATTGGCCAAAAGAAAACCCTATCTATGAGCAGCATTATGCTCCTTCTAAAAATAACATCGCTGTTTATCTTATTGTGCCAGCAAAAGCCCTGATTCCTCTTTACTGGAGACAAACCTTTTCCCCTTCCATTGAGGAGTGGCGGAATAAATTAATCAGATCAATCAGATATGTCGCTTCGAGGAATTGATCAGTTGGTCTAGTAGGACTCCCAATAAATTCCTGAAGCTGTGGACACCCTGGATGACCTCTCCGTACTACTCAGTGGGCGATATTTATCAGTTGTCTATGTCCTGTAGCAATATAGACCAAACTACAGAGGGTTAGGCCGGTCTTTTGTGCGCCTAATTTATCAAAAGGCGCATGGCTCTTCGGGATCTATGCTTTAGACTGTATGTAAACCTGCTCCAGTATGGTCTGACATTTCGGCGGTACTTTCATCCGATGCGACTTGTCGCTTAAAAGTCGCTTTTGATAAATTCACCACCAATGCATTTTTACTGTCTAAAATAGACTAGAATGCATCATGTTCTAAAAATCCTCTAAAGCAAAAGTCGCAGAAAAGTCGCATGTATTTAGACTGCGACTTTCTGTGCGACAAATTTAAACAGGAAAAAACTGTCTAAATCCTTTGATAAATATCTCCTGTGGTGAAGCACTGGATGGAAATTCTTGTGGGGGTGTAGGGTAGTTGGGGTGTTGCTGTTCAATACAATAAAGGGCGCTGTTAACCCTTGTCACTCGTGACGCCAGGGTGAGGGTTAAAATTCTGTAGTGATGCTGGGCCTATCGCCACCCTTCCCAAGAGCGATAGGTGAGTGTCAAATAAATAGATTGTCCACAGCAGTGCTGAACTTAAAACTTGCAGGAATCTTTACTGGAGATTTTCTGTACATGCAGTAACGGTAACAGTCCAGATAACAGAGTCTATATAGACAGCACAGCAGTGATTGACAGATGTTTAGGACCGGAAAGTTCCCTTTAGATTAGGAGGATTGTATTTGCATAGATCTGCGGGATTTAGGGGTTAGATTAGGTCCAGAAGTCTTGCTGAGATAGCGGGGAATTGTAAGAACTATGCGTCTCTAGCGCAGGCCGAGGCTGCAAGGCTTTGGGCCTAGTAATTGTCTTGTAAGCTGCGGAGGTCCTACCTCGTCCAAAGTCAGCAAGAGAGCGACAATATGGCGCAGCTCCCTATATGGGCAGGGGCTGGCCGTTTTGGATTGGTCCAATCAGCAGTCACTCACCGTTACAATCGATTGTGGGTGGTCACATGTCCAAAACCACCAAAGGTCCTTTAGCAAAAACCATAGAGTTCTATAACCCGGTCACATGACCCGCAGGTCCTGCGACGCTAAAACAGTGAGTAATACCATAAACATTTATCTAGATAGATAATATTTACAAATATTAAGTGGTGACTAGGGGTTAAATGAGGAAAGGGAACCCCGACAGTCCTAGGGACTCTAACTTTGGGGACTAATTACCAAGGCACAGTATGAAATACGGTGCCGGGACACCGCATCCCCCATTGTGCCTATCTGTAGCACAACCTGACCAGGTTAGTAGAAAAGTAGTAGTGGTCAGGTGGTGCAGACACTGAAGCCCTTTACTACTCCACTTACGGTATTTTATTTATAAATTTTTTGGGAAGAAACATTCTTGTCTCTGTGCATATCTTTGAACATGTGCAGAACTCCGTGAAGCAGTTTATGAAAACTTCACAATTTTTTTTAGAACCAGAGTTCGGATTCCAAGACAAAAATCAGAAGAAAGAGAACTGGCATAAATATCCAGGTTCCTCTAGAACAGTGGTCTCCAACCTGCGGACCTCCAGATGTTGCAAAACTACAACTCCCAGCATGCCCGGACAGCCGTTGGCTGTCCGGGCATGCTGGGAGTTGTAGTTTTGCAACATCTGGAGGTCCGCAGGTTGAAGACCACTGCTCTACAATAATGTGCTCAACATGATGAGACATAACATTAACTTAAAGGGGTACTCCGGTGAAAACCTTTTTTCTTTTAAATCAACTGGTGGCAGAAAGTGAAACATATTTGTAAATTACTTCTATTAAGAAAAATCTTAATCCTTCCAGTACTTATTAGCTGCTGAATGCTACAGAGGAAATTCCTTTCTTTTTGGAACACTGATGACATCACGAGCACAGTGCTCTCTGCTGACATCTCTGTCCATTTTAGTAACCGTGCATAGCAGATGTATGCTAAGGGCAGCATGGTGGCTCAGTGGTTAGCACTGCTGCCTTGCAGTGCTGGGGCCTTGGGTTCAAATCCCACTAAGGACAACAATAAATAAAGCTTTATTATTATTATTATTATTATTATTATAACGTCAGCAGAGAGAACTGTGCTCATGATGTCATCGGAGAGCATTCCAAAAAGAAAAGAATTTCCTCTGTAGTATTGAGCAGCTAATAAGTACAGGAAGGATTAAGATTTTTTAATAGAAGTCATTCCCAAATATGGGACCTCACTGAAAAGCTTCCCTGGTCCGCCGACAAAAACTATTACTCTTTATTTTACCATGTGGTGCAAATTACATGTGTGGGATGCCCACTGAAAACCTGACTAAACCAGTTAAAAGAACGTTGGCAAAAACATTGGTGTCTATTTCGTGTTTACGAGGAAGATTTTGTTTTCATAGATAAAGAAAGAAAACGCTAAGATTCATGCATTCCCCTGGTGTTTTCTGTTTAATGTATTAAATGAAACGTTTAATTAATGGAGAACTCAGGATATGTGGGTTTCCCAAAGAAAATTTTCTGATAGTCACCAATTGCTGATCAGCAGCATGCTGACACCCAGCACCCACGCTGATCAGCTGTTCTGCACAACCACAGAACCTGGATGTAAACATTGTATAAAGCCAGAAGCCTCAGCTCCATATACAGTGACCCCTCCGACCTACGATGGCCCCAACATACGATCATTTCAACATGCGATGGCCTCTCAGAACAAGGCAGCATCAACATACGATGCTTTTGTATGTCGGCGCCATCGCATAAACGGCTATCCGGCAGCGCAGACTGCTTCAGCTGCCGCCGGATAGCGGTTTACGGTGCCCCGTGTGGTCCGCTGACGATCACTTACCTGTCCTCGGGGCTCCGGCGCGTCCTCTTCGGGATCCCCTGCATCGTCGGCGCTCTCCATCGTCGTCATCACGTCGCTGCGCACGCCGTCCCGTCATCCAATAGGAGCGGTGTGCGTAACGACGTGATGGCGGCGACGGAGAGCGCGGATGCCGGGGAAGCAGAGGCCTTGCCGGAGGATCAGGGACGCGGATGGCGACATCCCGGGCAGCGGTGACGGTCCGTAGCGGCGGGGACAGGTGAGTACAACTTTCTCTAACAGTGGTCTTCAACCTGCGGACCTCCAGATGTTGCAAAACTACAACTCCCAGCATGCCCGGACAGCCGTTGGCTGTCCGGGCATGCTGGGTGTAGTAGTTTTGCAACATCTGGAGGTCCGCAGGTTGTAGACCACTGTCCTATACTTTACATTGCACGGATCCCTCAACATACGATGGTTTCAACAAACGATGGTCCATTTGGAACGGATTACCATCGTATGTTGAGGGACCACTGTACAGTTTGGTGGTCAGCGTGGATCCCCTTAAAATGAATGGGAGCTGCGCCGCAGAATCACCGCCCGACCACTGACAGGTGCTTCAACAAAGTATTAGTGTAAGGGTGTGCACACTTATGCAGCCAGGTTAAAGTGAACTATTTTTATTTATTTATTTTTTATTAAATTATTTATTTATATATATATATTTGTTATTTATTAAATTGTTCACTTTATAGGTCATATTAAAGGTGGAAAAAGTTCTGACATGATTTATCTATATCTCATTCTGTGTGGTAGGCTATGGAAGTGTGCAGGTTTGATGATGAGGGTAGTAGTAGTTCCTGTTATGTCCCATGGCTTTTTTGGTGCAACCCTTTGTTCCCTATTAGACCCATGTGGTGACTGGGGTGTTGCAGTATGTAGCAGGGTCTAGTGGTATTAACCCTGGGGGGGGGGGGGGGTGGCAAGATTTTGTTAACCCCTTAGTGTTCGTGACGCCAGGATGTGGTTATTCCGGTATGGTAACCGCCGTCAACCAGTTTGTAATAAAGGAATGTCCACAGCAAGGATTCTGAATAAACTGGAACTTTTACTTGAAATGCGTAGGAAACAGTCTTTACAAATATGCAGTTCCTTCAGAGGCAACCGGGACACAGGATACCTCGCAGGCTTGCTTGGACTTGTAGTTATTGAGATATTTAGGCAGGCCACTGTGCTACTAATATATTCCTTAGCTGAGTAGTAGTCACTGGATTTGTAGAGAGAATTGTAACCCACGTTTTAGAAGTGGCTGCGTTTCTTTAGGCTTTGGCCTAGATGAGATGAATTTGCTGTATACAGGACTGCGTGCTTGCTTCTGAGTCCAAGAGATAAGAGACTATAGAACTAACTGAGAGACTACAGCCCCTTATATACGAGGGGGCTGGACTAAAGCCCATTGGTTGCTAATGCCTGGGGTTCCTGTGCCCATGGAACTCTGGGTATGTCACATGACAGTGGTTCACATGACTAACACTTTTATACATTTGTACAAACTTTATACATATTGACAATGCGTACACAATCTACACAATGCATTTAAATAGAACAATAAGCAGGTGAGAAAGGGGGGAAACCCTGCAGGAGAGCCCTATGGACTCAAGGGACTCTTGCTGAGGGGACTTAAAGGGGTTCTCCCTTGCTTATACTGTTTTTTGTTATTATGTTTGTGTGTTATGTGTGTATAAGCATGTGTTTTTTTATGTGTGTTGTGATTATGTATATATGTATTTTCTTACCCTTTGTGAAGATCCGGAAGCTGGCCCCTTTTTCTTCCAGTGGCTTGTTGTGCACCTCGGCTTCCGCCATGTTATGTTCGGTAAGTGGGATGTCGGGGGGTGTGTTCTTGCTTCTGTCCTTCCTCTCTTCTGACGTCCGAGGCGAATATTTTCTTCCTGTTTCTTCCGTGGCTCAACAACGAATCTGCGGCCTCTTCCGGCGCATGCGCAGGTATTTTTATTTTTTTTTTTTACCCCAAATTTTTTTTTTGTCAAATTGACAAACTGTCTGCGCTTGCGCGAAGCTACGCTATTAGCGTAGACCTAACGTACGCTACGCTGTTAGCATAGCACTTGCGTACTCGCGCATGCGCAGACAGTTTGTCAATTTGACAAAAAAAAATTTTGGGGTAAAAAAATAAATAAAAATTTACCTGCGCATGCGCCGGAAGAGGCCGCAGATTCATCGCTGAGCCACGGAAGAAACAGAAAGAAAAGATTCGCCTCGGACATCAGAAGATAGGAAGGACAGAAGTAAGAACATCCCCCCGACATCCCACTTACCGAACACAACATGGCGGAGGCCGAGGTGCACAGCAAGCCACTGGAAGAAAAAGGAGCCAGCTTCCGGATCTTCACAAAAGGTAAGAAAATACATATATACATAATCACAACACACATAAAAAAACACATACTTATACACACATAACACATAAACATAATAACAAAAAACAGTATAAACAAGGGAGAACCCCTTTAAGGATGGTACAGGACTAGGTCCTGTACCGGGACACCACACCCACAATGTCCTTTCTTAAAGAAAACTGCTCCCCTAAGGACCCACAACTGTAGACGTTACACAACTCCTGAGACAGTACAATACAATATACAATCTTTGGAATGTTGCTTGACTTACAGTGCTTTGAAATACAATGTTGGTTTTAGGAGAAGCAGTATTGGGTCACTAGTCGTTTTTAAGACTTTGGCTTTTGGACCAGGACTGGAGGCAAGTGACACCACCGTTGTCTATTGCAATTAAAGGGGTACTCCACTGCTCAGCATTTGGAGCAAACTGTTCCAAAACGCTGGAGCCGGCGCCAAGAGCTCTTGACGTCATAGTCCCGTCTCCTCATGACGTCACGCATCGCCCCCCTCAATGCAAGTCTATGGGAGGGGGCGTGACGGATGTCACGCCCCCTCCCATAGACTTGCATTGAGGGGGCGGGGCTAGGACATCAAAAGCTCCCGACTCCAGCGTTTGGAACAAGCTGAGCAGCTAACACTAACACGAAATCCTATTTAGGTCCTGCACACGACCCAGTATACAATATGCCGACTAGCAATAGAAACAAATACTATAACCACCAGCTGGTGGCCACACTGGTTTGGTCAACTGGTGGTTATAGTATTTCTTGCAAGTCAGCCCCAGAACTCTCCCAAATGCTACCCTTCATTTGACTTTGTTTTTAGCTTCTTGAGCTGTAGGCATATACTTCCTTGCAGCGAGACTCGATATCTTGGACGTAGAATGAAATAGGAATATTGAGGCCTACTGGGTATAAGGCTCACTGCTGCAGTCTCCTCTTATGGAAGACAGGAGCTGCAGCACATGTTAGATCTCTGTTCTCTGGTCAAGAAAGAACTCCCTTAAAGGGGTACTCCGCCCCTAGACACCTTATTCCCTGATTGCAGGTGGGGGTCCCGCTGCTGGGACCCCACTGCAATCTCTGCTGCGGCACCCCAGTCATCCAATGCAAAGAGCGAATTTCGCTCCGTGCCGGATTGCTAGCAATGCGGTGCCGGAGGCTCGTGATGTTACGGTCACAGCCGCCACGCCACCTCCCATAGACTTGCATTGAAGAGGTTTGGCGTAACGTCACAAGCCTCAGCCGCAGTTATAAAAGAACGGCGTGTGCTGCAGGGAGATCGTGGGAGGGGGTCCTAGCGGTGGGACCCCCGCGATCAGGAATCTTATCAGGAGTATCCCTTTAACTAAAGAATTGGTTCCACCTCTATTTCCAGGAGAGGGGTGTGATTGGACAACTATTGTACAAGAGCAATTAGAGAACAATTTTTGTATAAAACACTGAATAATAAAAAAAGAACTATGCATAAAAATATGTGTCCTAAATTATAAAAAATATATCAAAATCTTTCCTTTCCATGGAAATTGCTAAAAAAAAAATAAAAAAATGCAAAATGACGATCTTTTTAATCCGCCTCCCAAAAAATAGAGATCCAAAATTTTGATGTACCTGAAAATCTTACCAATACAAACTTTATGGTTTTCATAAAAAATAAAAATAAAAAACAAGCCCCCACTCAGTTCTGTGAGGGATAAAATTAAAAATGATGGGTCTAAGAACATGGCAACATTTTTTATTATTATAAGTAATTGGAGCTGATCAAAAAAGCCAGGTTAATTATATAGGAGATTCTACTGTTTTTCTGAACGTCTGAGTCCTAGTTTCGGGTGCATCAAAATGGCGCCTGTGAACGTAAACCTACTGGAGTCCGGATCACGTTAGAAAATATCAGCAGAATATTCATTCTGTCCTTAGCCAAACACTGAGACGTGAGTCAACACAGGCTAATAAGTTGTGTTTGGAAGAGAAGGTGACTAATTCCCAACCTTCTTATTTTCAACAAGAATTAATATCGAACTATTAAAAATCACAAGTCATAACTCCAGAGAAGTAATTAAAGCGACTCCGGAATATTCGTCAGCTCCTGTGTATAATTAAACAGCCGCCCGAAAGTTTATTGTATCATTATTTGTCTCTATAAAGTTCTGTATGTTTTCCCATCTGTGTTAAATGAAAATAGCAGTAATAGGTTTTATTGGTAATTTAATAATGTATCGGGCTGGAGAAACATTTACACAATGTGCTGCAAACTTAACCCCTTCTACACATCTCCGAGGTGGCCTATTGGCTTAGAGACGGGGCAGCTCTGTTCCTAGTGAGGTTGATCAGTTCCTCCCCCCCCCCCCCCCCCCCCGCCTAATTGGTTATGGGGCATCTTGAAACAGGGGTCAGGAAAGTTGAAATTCAAAGGGGTACTCCACTGCTCAGTATTTGTAACAAACTGTTCCCCGCCCCCTCATGATGTCACGCCCGCTTCCTCAATGCAAGTCTATGGGAGGGGGCGTGATGGCTGTTACGCCCCCTCCCATAGACTTGCATTGAGGGGGCGTGGCTATGACGTAACGAGCTCCTGGTGCCGGCTCCAGTGTTCGGACCAGTTTGTTACAAACGCTGAGCAGCGGAGTACCCCTTTAAAGAAGCACTCAGGGTTTATTCCTTGCCAATGTCATGCACACTCACCATTACTAGTCCTACAGCGGCAAGTTTATTATTTTTTTTCAAGCACAGCTGCATCCGATTTTCCTTATTGTGACTGTGTCATGTGCCCACCAGCTTGACCTACAAAAAAACACAATGTTTAAAGGGGTTCTCTGGTGGTAAACAATCTTTTTAAAATCCACTATTAAGTTATACAGATTTGTAAATTACTTCTATCTAAAAATGGTAATCCTTCCAGTACTTATCAGCTGCTGTATGCTCCACTGGACGTTCTTTCTTTTTGAATTTATTTTCTGTCTGACCACAGTGCTCTCTGCTGACACCTCTGTCCATGTCAGGAACTGTCCAGAGCAGGAGAGGTTTGCTATGGGGAATTGTTCCTACTCTGGACAAAGGTGTCGGCAGAGAGCACTGTGGTCAGACAGAAAAGTACTACAGGATGACATCATCGACTACCAGATTCCCCTGCTATCGCCCAGACTCCCTGCCCAGCTGTGTACTGCTGCTGCTATCTCTATAGGATCAAGATATATACACTGCTCAAAAAAATAAAGGAAACACTTAAACAACTGTAATGTCCGTTTATTTGTTTTTGTATTTTTCTGTTTAGGTGTGTATTCACAGACTAGTTTGTTCAGAGCAGTTTGCTTTTCCACCTGGATAGGAAATAGTTAATGCTCTGAGCGAATGAGAGCTCGGGTGGAGTTATTTAACAAAGAGTAATCCTGCATTCTGGTTCTGGTTATTCAGTGCAATACAATGATGTCTGTTCGTTTAATGCCACCATGTCTGTTTGTGCAATACACTTCCATGTTTGCTTGAGATTGCACCTTGTATTTATCTTGTGATATTATCTGAGTTTTAGCCATGTTTAAATAGTCTTGTTTATTGTAGATTTTAGTTTGTGTTATATTAGTCGGTTTTAGGATTATGTCTGTTCAGCTTTGTCAGTGTTCACATTGTGTCTGAGTCTAGTTTGCACCCTGTGCTCTGTATGTTATATTTTTGTTCGGTATTCTGGAGTCTATTCAGACTCATCCGGTTCTAGTTTGTATGTTCTGCATCCCAGTATCAACAGTGTCCTATATTTATATCCTGTTTGGTTGATCTGATCTTTGTACTTGTACCTGTATGTGAACAGTGTTCTATTTTACCCGTTCAGGTTTAGGGTTTTGGCTCTCAGTTCTTCCGCTATCCCCTTTATCTCCTGGATTCTGCTGTATACTCATATCATGCCTAGTCTTGTTCGTTTTTATCATGTCCGCCGTTTTTCTTATATCCGGTTTTGTCAACTGTTTGTTAATTCACAATATTCTGTTCTTTTTGTGAGTTATACTCTGCATTGTTAGTATTTGTATTGTCCAGTAGTTTTCTGTTCTGGCCTGTGACCGAATTTGTTTTTACGCCACTGCACTTTAGCGCAGGGAGAGACCGTCTCCCAGTAGTCGACTCACCGTTTAGGGTGAGTGGGCAAGTAGGCAGGGAGAGATGTTTTAGGGTCAGTTTAGGGCTCACTCTCCCAGTCCTCCCAGTCGGTCCCTGACAACAACACAATGTAACTCCAAGTCAATCACACTTGAAATCCCACTGTCCACTCAGGAAGAACACTGATTGACAATCAATTTCCCATGCTGTTGTGCAAATGGAACAGACAACAGGTGGAAATCATAGGAAATTAGCTAGACACCCCCAATAAAGGAGTGGTTCTGCAGGTGGTGACCACAGACCACTTCTCAGTTCCTATGTTTCCTGGCTGATGTTTTGGTGACTAGTGGTAGCATGAGACGGAGTCTACAACCCACACAAGTGGCTCAGGTAGTGCAGCTCATCCAGGATGGCACATCAATGCGAGCTGTGGCAAGAAGGTTTGCTGTATCTGTCAGCATAGTGTCCAGAGCATGGGGGCGGTACCAGGAGACAGGCCAGTACATCAGGAGACGTGGAGGAGGCCGTAGGAGGGCAACAACCCAGCAGTAGGACCGCTACCTCCGCCTTTGTGCAAGAAGGAGCAGGAGGAGCACTGCCAGAGCCCTACAAAATGACCTCCCACAGGCCACAGATGTGCATTTGTTCAGTTAAACGGTCAGAAACAGATTCCATGAGGGGGGTATGAGGGCAAATTCACCACTGGCACCCTGTGCTCTTCACAGATGAAAGCAAGTTCACACTGAGCACATGTGACAGATGTGGAGACGCCGTGGAAAATGTTCTGCTTCCTGCCACATCCTCCAGCATGACCGGTTTGGTGGTGGGTCAGTAATGGTGTGGGATGGCATTTCTTTGGGGGACCGCACAGCCCTCCATGTGCTTGCCAGAGGTAGCCTGACTGCCATTAGGTACCGAGATGAGGTCCTCAGACCCCTTGTGAGACCACATGCTGGTGCGGTTGGCCCTGGGTTCCTCCTAATACAAGACAATGCTAGACCTCATGTGGCTGGAGTGTGTCAGCAGTTCCTACAAGAGGAAGGCATTGATACTATGGACTGGCCGCCCGTTCCCCTGAATCCGATTGAGCACATCTGGGACGTCTCGCTCCATCCACCACAGACTGTCCAGGAGTTGGCGGATGCTTTAGTCCAGGTCTGGGAGGACATCCCTCAGGAGACCATCCTCCACCTCATCAGGAGCATGCCCAGGCATTGTAGGGAGGTCATACGGGCACGTGGAGGGCTGGAGGCCACACACACTACTGAGCCTCATTTGGACTTGTTTTAAGGACATTATATAAAGTTGGATCAGCCTGTAGTGGGGTTTTCCACTTTGATTTTGAGTGTGACTCCATATTCAGACCTCCATGGGTTGATACATTTGACTTGATAATTTTTGAGTGAGCCTCAAGACTTTAAATCTTCATAAAACCCAGCTCCTGCCGTATCCCCGCCGGACACGCACCGCACCCCATTCATTTGAATGAGCTGAAGAGAGTCAGATAGTGACTGTGATCGGTAAATTTCTGGACCGTATCCGGTTTTGTTGCTGGATTGAAAACTGTGGTCTGCATTTTTTTATATGTTCACATTACAATCCCCTTAATTGTGCTGTATGCAAAAACATGGTCAACTATGCTATTATGTACGCCCCCCCAAAAAAGCCGATATGTTTTGGTCCGTTTTTGTTATGATGTAAGGATGACATAGAGCAGCATCTTTTTTCAGCATCTGTTAACAAGTTTTTCCTTTAAAAAAAAAAAAAAGTGTATGTTAAATGGAAACAAAAACCAAATGTGAACGTATCCTAATTGGCATTTTAAGGTGCAGTTTAAGTGGCCGCATGCTCTGTTTATGGCATTTTTCCTCCCATCGATTTCTATAGGTATAACAGAAACAGGGAAATGGACGCAAAAACACGTATGAATTAAGCCTAAAAGGGGGGGGGGGGGAAAAGTATGAAGTTTATTTTGGACATCTTCATAGAGCAGTGATTTCCAACCAGGGTGCCTCAAGCTGTTGCAAAACTACAACTCCCAGCATGCCCAGGCATGCTGGGAGTTGTAGTTGTGCAACAGCTGGAGGAAACTGGTTGGGAAACACTGCCCCAAGGTATAAACTCTGCAGAACCTTGGACAGCGGCTGCTCATCCATCCACACGAGATTTAGAGCTGAGGAAGAAACTGCTGGTTACCACAATCTGAATATTCCCCATGCCAGTCACTATACACAACTGTCAGGTACCTGGCATCTTCCCATGTAAATCCTGGTCCCTTCTTAGGCAGCTGGATCAGACTCAGTGCTGCCAGAATTGTTAGGTTTAAGTGTAAACTGGCCCTAAACTTCGTCGCTGACTGTACGGCTGTCCAGTGAATTTTCTAAGACTATTCGGCTTTCCAGTGGATTGTCTAAGACTGTTTGGCTTTCCAGTGGATTGTCTAAGACTGTTCGGTTTTCCAGTGGATTGTCTAAAACTGTTCGGTTTTCCAGTGGATTGTCTAAGACTATACGGCTTTCCAGTAGATTGTCTAAGACTGTTCGGCTTTCCAGTGGATTGTCTAAGACTGTACGGCTTTCCAGTAGATTGTATAAGACTGTTTGGCTTTCCAGTGGATTGTCTAAGACTATACGGCTTTCCAGTAGATTGTCTAAGACTGTTCGGCTTTCCAGTGGATTGTCTAAGACTATACAGCTTTCCAGTAGATTGTCTAAGACTGTACGGCTTTCCAGTAGATTGTCTAAGACTATACAGCTTTCCAGTGGATTGTCTAAGACTGTTTGGCTTTCCAGTAGATTGTCTAAGACTGTACGGCTTTCCAGTAGATTGTCTAAGACTATCCGGCTTTCCAGTAGATTGTCTAAGACTATCCGGCTTTCCAGTAGATTGTCTAAGACTGTACGGCTTTCCGGTGGATTGTCTAAGACTGTACTGCTTTCCAGTAGATTGTCTAAGACTGTTCGGCTTTCCGGTGGATTGTCTAAGACTGTACGGTTTTCCAGTGGATTGTCTAAGTCTGTTTGGCTTTCCAATGGATTGTCTAAGACTGGATACAATGGTAACAAACCTCAGCTGTGTGAGTAGAATTTGGATGGAAAGGGCGTTTCAGACTGTTAAATGGATTATCCAGAAATAGAAAAGCAGAGTTCCTTTCTTCCAAAAACAGCACCACAACTGTCCTCATGTTGTGTGTAGTATGGCAACTTGGCTCCATTCTCTTATAAGGAACTGAAGCTGCAATACTGCTCACAACCTGAGGACAAATATGGCATTTTTTTTTTGTTTTTGTTTTTTTAAAGAAATTTACCCTGTTTATCTATTCCTGAATAATCCCTTTAACAAGAATGGATCAGCTCTATTACATCAAATGCCTCAGAATTTTGGCGCAATTTGAACCAAAAAATGGCGCACATTACTTTTCACCACATCTATAAGTTTTTCAGTTTGGCTTTCCAGTGGATTGTCTAAGACTGTTCGGTTTTCCAGTGGATTGTCTAAAACTGTTCGGTTTTCCAGTGGATTTCTCTAAGACTATACGGCTTTCCAGTAGATTGTCTAAGACTGTTCGGCTTTCCAGTGGATTGTCTAAGGCTATACAGCTTTCCAGTAGATTGTCTAAGACTGTTCGGCTTTCCAGTGGATTGTCTAAGACTATACGGCTTTCCAGTAGATTGTCTAAGACTGTACGGCTTTCCAGTGGATTGTCTAAGACTATACAGCTTTCCAGTAGATTGTCTAAGACTGTACGGCTTTCCGGTGGCTTGTCTAAGACTGTACGGCTTTCCGGTGGCTTGTCTAAGACTGTACGGCTTTCCGGTGGATTGTTTAAGACTGTACGGCTTTCCAGTGGATTGTCTAAGACTGTATGGCTTTCCAGTAGATTGTCTAAGACCGTTCGGCTTTCCAGTAGATTGTCTAAGACCGTTCAGCTTTCCAGTAGATTGTCTAAGACTGTACGGCTTTCCGGTGGATTGTCTAAGACTGTACTGCTTTCCAGTAGATTGTCTAAGACTGTACGGCTTTCCGGTGGATTGTTTAAGACTGTACGGCTTTCCAGTGGATTGTCTAAGACTGTATGGCTTTCCAGTAGATTGTCTAAGACCGTTCGGCTTTCCAGTAGATTGTCTAAGACCGTTCAGCTTTCCAGTAGATTGTCTAAGACTGTACGGCTTTCCGGTGGATTGTCAAAGACTGTACTGCTTTCCAGTAGATTGTCTAAGACTGTTCGGCTTTACGGTGGATTGTCTAAGACTGTACGGTTTTCCAGTGGATTGTCTAAGACTGTACGGTTTTCCAGTAGATTGTCTAAGTCTGTTTGGCTTTCCAATGGATTGTCTAAGACTGGATACAATGGTAACAAACCTCAGCTGTGTGAGTAGAATTTGGATGGAAAGGGCGTTTCAGACTGTTAAATGGATTATCCAGAAATAGAAAAGCAGAGTTCCTTTCTTCCAAAAACAGCACCACAACTGTCCTCATGTTGTGTGTAGTATGGCAACTTGGCTCCATTCTCTTATAAGGAACTGAATCTGCAATACTGCTCACAACCTGAGGACAAATATGGCGTATTTTTATTTTTTTTTTTAAAGAAATTTACCCTGTTTATCTATTCCTGAATAATCCCTTTAACAAGAATGGATCAGCTCTATTACATCAAATGCCTCAGAATTTTGGCGCAATTTGAACCAAAAATGGCGCAAATTACTTTTCACCACATCTGTAAGTTTTTCACACTTTTCTTTTACACTTTTCCAACAAAGGGGACTTAATGTTTGAGGAAAAGGGGCATTGTATCAGCAAAGCGGGAGGGTGGTCTATATACAGTGTGCCATAAAGTGTGGCAACTTTTTGATGCATCATTCTCATTTGGAGTATGGTAGCTAAAAGTTGGTGTTAATTTAAACCAGTCCATCTTCAGCTGTGTTTTTTAACCAGTGTGCATCCAGCATTTGAAAAACTACACATGGTTGGGAAAGACTGGTTATCAGATTTATCTGAGATACTGTGATACATCTGGCACATTTAAAGGGTCACTCTCATTAAAACTAATTTTTGCTATTACACTCCTTATGGTAAATGAAAAATATTTCTAATATACTTTGCTTAAAAAAAAGGAAGTTTTCTATGTTTTATTTGTGCTTAAAAAAGCTCCAGAGCACATACACAGACTTTGGACCAAAGTCTGAACACAGGAAGTGCCTCCAGGAGTGCTGAGGGTGGGGGGGGGGGTGTCCAGCTTCATCCAGCGTTCGAAACAAACTGTTTCGAACGCTGGAGCCGACGCCGGGAGCTCGTGACATCATAGCCCCGCCCCCTCATGAAGTCACGCCCCACCCCCTCAATGCAAGTCTATGGGAGGGGGCGTGACGGCCGTCACGCCCCCTCCCATAGACTTGCATTGAGGGGGTGGGGCTGTGACATCACGAGCTCCCGGCGTCGGCTCCAGCGTTCGGAACAGTTTGTTCCAAACACTGACCAGCGGACTACCCCTTTAATGGTATAAACACAAATAAATAGCAAAGAAAAAAGTTTCAAAAATTTTGTAACATCCCATTCTAGAAAAAAAAATGGCACGATATATGCAAAAATGGAACCGATAAAAACTGCAGATCACAGCACAAAAAATTAAGGCCATATACGGCCCCATAGAAGGAGTCAGAACATGGCAGTTTTAAATACTTTTTATTTAAAGGGGTATTCCAGGAAAAAACTTAAACAGATTTGTAAATTACTTCTATTAAAAAATCTTAATCCTTTCAGTACTTATGAGCTTCTGAAGTTAAGGTTTTTCTTTTCTGTCTAAATCCTCTCTGATGACACCTGTCTCGGGAAACGCCCAGTTTAGAAGAGGTTTGCTATGGGGATTTGCTTCTAAACTGGGCGTTTCCCGAGACAGGTGTCATCAGAGAGCACTTAGACAGAAAAGAACAACCTTAACTTCAGAAGCTCATAAGTACTGAAAGGATTAAGATTTTTTAATAGAAGTAATTTACAAATCTGTTTAACTTTCTGGAGCCAGTTGAGATATATATATATATATATATATATATATATATATATATATATATATATATATATATAAAAAGGTTTTCCCTGGAATACCCCTTTAATTTATTATTATTATTTATTTAATTTTCTTTTACTTGGTATTATTGTAATCGTCTTGACCTACAGAATAAAGACAGCGTATAAGTGTTACAGTAACTTGAAAACTAAAACCCCAAAATGTTCAAAACTGCGTTGTCTTATCTCACCCAACAATTGTTTTTTAAATTTTTCCATACATGTACAAAGTAAAATTAGTCTTGCAAAAATGTATCCCTCATATGGATCTAAACTTGAAAAACTGAAAGAGATATGACGTGGAAGAAGATGAGGAAAAATAATGCAAAAAAGAACCCAAAACTTGGCTGTGTCATTTAGGGGTTAAAAACAGATGACTTACTTGCTGTCATAAGTCAACCAAAAGGGAAACATTCGTCTGGAAGTCGGCATTTCTGGCGCTGCTCAGTGATAATACCCAATAAATAGGAGCGGAACGTGGCCTCGGATCACCACGTCTCACACATTTCTTTCAGTTAAATCTCTACGCAAAAAAAAAAAAAAACTAAGATGAAGCTGCGGAGAAGAAGATGACCATATGCTCTGAAATCTGTTGCTGTCTGGAAATATTGATATTTAACACTGTCATTTGCACATAATATTATTCCTGGTTAGAATGTAACACCAGATACAAGGAACCGAGCAAGAAATGTGCAGTGAATGGTGGGGGGTCGAGAGGATAGAGGGGTCCTGCTGACGGGATGGGGGGATGAGGATTTATGGGTCATTCCAATGTAAATATTGTATATTAAAAAGTAGTGCTGCCCCGATTCCATTTTTTAAAGACGAGTAGAGGACCAGTATTGGTACCCACCAATACCAAGTGCAGGATCTTTTCTACTTTCTGGTATCTTTCTGGTATTTTTCATGTAACCACCAATACCAAGTGCAGGATCTATTCCTTTGTACTGTTATCTGGAGTGGGGCAGGACCTTCTCTATTGCTCTGTTATGCACAGTGGTGCTGGACCTGCTCATTTGCTTAATTATCCAGAGTGGTGCAGGACATTCTCCTTTTTCTCTGTTATTCTGGAGTGGTGCAGGATCTTCTCCTTTTCTCCAGTATCCAGAGCAATGCAGGACCTTTTCCTTTTTTCATAATTCAGAGGGGGGCAGGACATTTTCTTTCGTTCTGTTACCCAGAGCAGTGCAGGACCTTCTCCTTTTCTCCAGTATCCAGAGCAGTTGTTACGCCGAGTGCTCCGGGTCCCTGCTCCTCCCCGGAGCGCTCGCGGCGTTCTCCTCTCTGCAGCGCCCCGGTCAGACCCGCTGACCAGGAGCGCTGCACTGACATTCGCGATGGGGATGCGATTCGCATAGCGGGACGCACCCGCTCGCTAATCCCATCCCAAGCCACTTACCCGTCCCGGTCCCTGGCTGTCATGTTCTGGTGCGTGCGGCTCCGCTCTCTAGGGCGCGCGCGCGCCAGCTCTCTAAGATTTAAAGGGCAAGTGTACCAATGATTGGTGCCTGGTCCAATCAGTCTAAATTAGCTTCCACCTGCTCCCTGTCCATATTACCTCACTTCCCCTTCCCTTCCTTGCCGGATCTTGTTGCCTTGTGCCAGAGAAAGCGTTTAGTGTTGTCCATAGCCTGTGTTCCAGATCTCCTGCTATCGTCATTGACTACGAACCTTGCCGCCTGCCCCGACCTTCTGCTACGTCTGACCTTGCCTCTGCCTAGTCCTTCTGTCCCACGCCTTCTCAGCAGTCAGCGAGGTTGCGCTGTTGCCGGTGGATACGACCTGGTCACTACCGCCGCAGCAAGACCATCCCGCTTTGCGGCGGGCTCTGGTGAAAACCAGTAGCAACCCTAGAACCGGTCCAGGGACACGGTCCACGCCAATCCCTCGCTGACACAGAGGATCCACATCCAGCAAGCCGAATCCTAACAGTAGATCCGGCCATGGATCCCGCTGAGGTGCCGCTGCCAAGACTGACCTATCCACGGTGGTCGCCCAGCAATCGCAGCAAATTGCCCAACAAGGACAGCAGCTGTCGCAGTTGACCGCCAAGTTACAGCAACTTCTGCCTCTGCTACAGCAGCAACCATCTCCTCCGCCTGCTCCTGCACCTCCTCCGCAGCGAGTGGCCGCTCCTAGCCTCCGCTTGTCCCTGCCGGACAAATTTGATGGGGACTCTAGACTCTGCCGTGGCTTCCTGTCTCAATGTTCCCTACATATGGAGATGTTGTCGGACCAATTTCCTACAGAACAGTCTAAGGTGGCGTTCGTAGTGAGTCTTCTGTCTGGAAAGGCCTTGTCCTGGGCCACACCGCTCTGGGTCCGCAATGATCCTGCCACAGCCACAGTCCAGTCCTTCTTCGCTGAAGTCCATAGTGTCTTCGAGGAACCAGCCCGAGCTTCTTCTGCCGAGACTGCCCAGCTGAACCTGGTCCAGGGTAATTCTTCAGTAGGCGAGTACGCCATCCAATTTCGTACTCTCGTCTCCGAATTATCTTGGAATAACAAGGCTCTCTGCGCGACCTTTAAAAAAGGCCTATCCTGTAACATCAAGAATATGCTGGCCGCACGAGAGATTCTTGCCAACCTGCATGAACTTATCCATTTGACCACCCACATTGACATGCGTTTTTCTGAAAGACACCAGGAGCTCCGCCAGGAAAAAGACCTTGATCTCTGGGCACCTCTCTCACAGTATCCTTTGCAATCTACCCCTGTGCCTCCCGCCGAGGAGGCTATGCAAGTGGATCGGTCTCGCCTGACCCATGAAGAGAGGACTCGCCGTAGGGATAAAAATTTATGTCTGTACTGCGCTAGTACCGAACATTTCTTGGTGGATTGCCCTATTCGTCCTCCACGTCTGGGAAACGCACGCACCCAGCTCACGTGGGTGTGGCGTCTCTTGTTACGAAGTCTGCTTCTCCATGTCTCACTGTGCCCGTGCGGATTTCTCCTTCTGCTAACTCCTCCTTCTCAGCCGCGGCCTTCTTGGACTCTGGTTCTTCTGGAAATTTTATTCTGGCCTCTTTGGTGAATAGGTTCTGCATCCCGGTGACCCGTCTCGTCAAGCCGCTCTACATTTCTTCGGTCAACGGAGTGAAGTTGGACTGCACTGTGCGTTACCGCACAGAGCCCTTGCCTATGAGCATTGGACTGCATCACGAGAAAATTTTTCGTCCTGCCCAACTGCACCTCTGAAGTCCTCCTCGGTCTTCCATGGCTCCAGCATCATTCTCCCACCCTTGACTGGACCACCGGGGAGATCAAGAATTGGGGTCCTGCTTGCCGCAGGAAATGCCTCACGTCTGCTCCCAGTCCCGTCTGTCGGGCCCCAGTGTCTCCTCCTGTGCCTGGTCTCCCCAAGGCCTATCATGACTGTGCCGTGCCTCCTCATAGCCCCTGTCCTGGTGACACTCTGCCCTGTGACATGCTTCACCCTCTGCCCCCCCTCCCCATTTCCATTCCTTCTGAACTACCTGCCGCTGTTGTAGCTACCCAGGACTTTTTGTTCCGGAAGGAAACTCAAGAGGCGCCCCCTATGCACTCCTTTCATTTGAAGGGACAAGGAGACAAAAAGAGGGGGAGACCTAAGGGGGGGGGTACTGTTACGCCAAGCGCTCCGGGTCCCTGCTCCTCCCCGGAGCGCTCGCGGCGTTCTCCTCTCTGCAGCGCCCCGGTCAGACCCGCTGACCGAGAGGGCTGCACTGACATTCGCGATGGGGATGCGATTCGCATAGCGGGACGCACCCGCTCGCGAATCGCATCCCAAGCCACTTACCGGTCCCGGTCCCCGGCTGTCATGTTCTGGCGCGCGGCTCCGTTCTCTAGGGCGCGCGCGTGTGCCAGCTCTCTAAGATTTAAAGGGCCAGTGCACCAGTGATTGGTGCCTGGTCCAATCAGTCTAAATTAGCTTCCACCTGCTCCCTGTCCATATAACCTCACTTCCCCTTCCCTTCCTTGCCGGATCTTGTTGCCTTGTGCCAGAGAAAGCGCTTAGTGTTGTCCAAAGCCTGTGTTCCAGATCTCCTGCTATCGTCATTGACTACGAACCTTGCCGCCTGCCCCGACCTTCTGCTACGTCTGACCTTGCCTCTGCCTAGTCCTTCTGTCCCACGCCTTCTCAGCAGTCAGCGAGGTTGCACTGTTGCCGGTGGATACGACCTGGTTGCTACCGCCGCAGCAAGACCATCCCGCTTTGCGGCGGGCTCTGGTGAAAACCAGTAGCAACCCTAGAACCGGTCCAGCGACACAGTCCACTCCAATCCCTCGCTGACACAGAGGATCCACATCCAGCTAGCCGAATCCTAACAGCAGTGCAGGACCTTATCCTTTTCTTCAGTATCCAGAGCAGTGCAGGACCTTCTTATTTTCTCCAGTATCTAGAGCCGTGCATGACCTTCTCCTTTTCTCCAGTATCCAGAGCAGTGCAGGACCTTTCCCTTTTCTTCAGTATCCAGAGCAGTGCAGGACCTTCTCCTTTTCTCCAGTATCCAGAGCAGTGCAGGACCTTCTCCTTTTCTCTCTTACCCAGAGCAGTGCAGGACCTTCTCCTTTTCTCCAGTATCCAGGGCAGTGCAGGACCTTCTCCTTTTCTCCAATATCCAGAGCAGTGCAGGACCTTCTCCTTTTCTCCAGTATCCACAGCATTGCATGACCTTCTCCTTTTCTATGTTACCCAGAGCAGTGCAGGACGTTCTCCTTTGATCTGTTACCTGGAGCAGTGCAGGAGCTTCTCCTTCGATCTGTTATCTGGAGTGGTGCAGCACCTTCTCCTTCGATCTGTTATCTGGAGCGGTGCAGGACCTTCTCCTTTGATCTGTTATCTGGAGTGGTGCAGGACCTTCTCCTTCATTCTGTTATCTGGAGCAGTGCGGGACCTTCTCCTTCGATCTGTTAAAAAGTAGTGCTGCCCCGATTCCATTTTTTAAAGACGAGTAGAGGACCAGTATTGGTACCTACCAATACCAAGTGCAGGATCTTTTCTACTCTCTGTTATCTGGAGTGGTGCAGGACCTGCTTCTTTTGCTCCATTATATGGAGCGATGCAAGACCTTCTCCTTCATTCTGTTATCCAGACAGATTGGTGCAGGACCTTCTCCTTTTTTCATGTAACCACCAATACCAAGTGCAGGATCTTTTCCTTTGTACTGTTATCTGGAGTGGGGCAGGACCTTCTCTATTGCTCTGTTATGCACAGTGGTGTTGGACCTGCTCATTTGCTTAATTATCCAGAGTGGTGCAGGACATTCTCCTTTTTCTCTGTTATTCTGGAGTGGTGCAGGATCTTCTCCTTTTCTCCAGTATCCAGAGCAATGCAGGACCTTTTCCTTTTTCCATAATTCAGAGGGGTGCAGGACATTTTCTTTTGTTCCGTTACCCAGAGCAGTGCAGGACCTTCTCCTTTTCTCCAGTATCCAGAGCAGTGCATGACCTTCTCCTTTACTCCAGTATCCAGAGCAGTGCAGGACCTTCCCCTTTTCTCTGTTACCCAGAGCAGTGCAGGACCTTCTCCTTTTCTCCAGTATCCAGAGCAGTGCAGGACCTTCCCCTTTTCTCTGTTACCCAGAGCAGTGCAGGACCTTCTCCTTTTCTCCAGTATCCAGAGCAGTGCAGGACCTTCCCCTTTTCTCTGTTACCCAGAGCAGTGCAGGACCTTCTCCTTTTCTCCAGTATCCAGAGCAGTGCAGGACCTTCTCCTTTTCTCCAGTATCCAGAGCAGTGCAGGACCTTCTCCTTTTCTCCAGTATCCAGAGCAGTGCAGGACCTTCTCCTTTTCTCCAGTATCCAGAGCAGTGCAGGACCTTCTCCTTTTCTACAGTATCCAGAGCATTGCATGACCTTCTCCTTTTCTCTGTTACCAAGAGCAGTGCAGGACCTTCCCCTTTGATCTGTTACCTGGAGCAGTGCAGGAGCTTCTCCTTCGATCTGTTATCTGGAGTGGTGCAGGACCTTCTCCTTCGATCTGTTATCTGGAGCAGTGCAGGACCTTCTCCTTTCATCTGTTATCTGGAGTGGTGCAGGACCTTCTCCTTCGTTCTGTTATCTGGAGCAGTGCGGGACCTTCTCCTTCGATCTTTTATCTGGAGTGGTGCTGGACCTTCTCCTTTGATCTGTTATCTGGAGCAGTGCAGGACCTTCTCCTTTGTTCTGTTATCTGGAGCATTGCAGGACCTTCTCCTTTGATCTGTTATCTGGAGCAGTGCAGGAGCTTCTCCTTCGATCTGTTATCTGGAGTGGTGCAGGACCTTCTCCTTCGATCTGTTATCTGGAGCAGTGCAGGACCTTCTCCTTTCATCTGTTATCTGGAGTGGTGCAGGACCTTCTCCTTCGTTCTGTTATCTGGAGCAGTGCGGGACCTTCTCCTTCGATCTTTTATCTGGAGTGGTGCTGGACCTTCTCCTTTGATCTGTTATCTGGATCAGTGCAGGACCTTCTCCTTTGTTCTGTTATCTGGAGCATTGCAGGACCTTCTCCTTTGATCTGTTATCTGGAGCAGTGCAGGGCCTTCTCCTTCGTTCTGTTATCTGGAGCAGTGCAGGACCTTCTCCTTCGATCTGTTATCTGGAGAAGTGCAGGAGCATCTCCTTCGATCTGTTATCTGGAGTGGTGTAGGACCTTCTCCTTTTATCTGTTATCTGGAGTGGTGCAGGACCTTCTCCTTTGATCTGTTATCTGGAGTGGTTCAGAACCTTCTCCTTTGATCTGTTATCTGGAGTGGTGTAGGACCTTCTCCTTTGATCTGTTATCTGGAGTGGTGTAGGACCTTCTCCTTTGATCTGTTATCTGGAGTGGTGCAGGAGCTTCTCCTTTGATCTGTTATCTGGAGTGGTGCAGGAGCTTCTCCTTCGATCTGTTATCTGGAGTGGTGCAGGACCTTCTCCTTCGTTCTGTTATCTGGAGCAGTGCAGGACCTTCTCCTTTGATCTGTTATCTGGAGTGGTGCAGGAGATTCTCCTTCGATCTATTATCTGGAGCAGTGCAGGACCTTCTCCTTCGTTCTGTTATCTGGAGCAGTGCAGGACTTTCTCCTTTGATCTGTTATCTGGAGTGGTGTAGGACCTTCTCCTTCGATCTGTTATCTGGAGTGGTGTAGGACCTTCTCCTTTGATCTGTTATCTGGAGCAGTGCAGGACCTTCTCCTTTGATCTGTTATCTGCAGTGGTGTAGGACCTTCTCCTTCGATCTGTTATCTGGAGTGGTGTAGGACCTTCTCTTTTGATCTGTTATCTGGAGCAGTGCAGGACCTTCTCCTTTGATCTGTTATCTGGAGTGGTGTAGGACCTTCTCTTTTGATCTGTTATCTGGAGCAGTGCAGGACCTTCTCCTTCGTTCTGTTATCTGGAGCAGTGCAGGACTTTCTCCTTTGATCTGTTATCTGGAGTGGTGTAGGACCTTCTCCTTCGATCTGTTATCTGGAGTGGTGTAGGACCTTCTCCTTTGATCTGTTATCTGGAGCAGTGCAGGACCTTCTCCTTTGATCTGTTATCTGCAGTGGTGTAGGACCTTCTCCTTCGATCTGTTATCTGGAGTGGTGTAGGACCTTCTCTTTTGATCTGTTATCTGGAGCAGTGCAGGACCTTCTCCTTTGATCTGTTATCTGGAGTGGTGTAGGACCATGACCTCATGGCACACAGCAGGTCCAGCATCATTTTGGATAATGGAGCAATCGAAGTCTCAGCACAGGAACAGAGGAGAGGGAATTTTATGATTTTTATGGTCTGCATATCGAGGACATTACAAGTCTGGGTTCAGCGCTGATACCAATGACAGTTTCGGGACATCCCTAGTGAAAAGTTCTGAAACTTTCTGATTCACTTTGTATTTCTCATCTTTTCCAAAGTTTCTACTGACTGATTTGAGGATATACTTGTCTTTATCTAGTCCTGCTTACATGCTGAGGGTTTGTTGCAAGGCATCAGCAAAGACAATACTCTGTGACAGTGTCTCCCAACCAGGGCGCCTCCAGCTGTTTCAAAACAACAACTCCCAGCATGCTCGGACAGCCGTCTCCTGCTCCTGACTTCACTTTGATACATTGTAGCAAACCATCAGGTGAGAGGTTTCTACAAAGCGTTTTTGTGAAAAGACATCCAAAAAATTTCAGATACGAAATTGGGGTGTTTTTCCTCCCTTAGGCTACACAACTTATTTTTGCCATTTTTTTATTTTTTATTTTTATTTTGCTCTCTTATTTTGCACTCTGAAGTTGCCGTTTTGGGTTCTTTTTCCTTGTTTTAAAAAAATAGTGGGGTTTAGTCTTGGCCTTTTTGTCTTTGGGTTTTTGTCCCTTGAGTTTTTATCATTACAAGTCATGTGATTCTTTCATCATGTCACTCGAAAATTTCAATAAAAAAAAAAAATGCGCCAATTGTAAAGCCGCATTATATTTCTCTTGGCGTTTCCCTGATAAGAATACAGAATATAGACGTTGTCTTCTGTCCCACTCAGGATCCGTTCGGCTTTTTTTTTCCCTAAGCAGATCGGACCCTGAAATGAGTCGGAAACAGACACTGCCGGGTCCTGACAGACCCCATTCACTTGAAAGGGGGTCCGTGGGGGATCCGATTGTTTAGATGATAAAAAAAAATAGTACATGCACCATTTTCTTTCCTGCTAAACTCCCATCATTCTGGCAGAATTGGCGACACAACTCCGAGTCCAACGGTAATGTAAACGAGGCCATAGTCTCAGCATGCTGCAATTGTTTTTTTTTAAACTGTCACTGAGCCAAAAGTGGAAACACAGCCTAAGGCTAGGTTCACACGGCGAAAAAAATTCTGCTCAGAAATTCCATTCCAGCAGAGTACAATTGTTTTCAATGGGATTTTACTGCATCGTGCACACGGCAGAATTTCCGATTTAGGCCTCAAAAGAAAGAATTGATATCCACTCGGTAATGCATTGTCTACAGAGACGCCACATTTCTGAGTGGTCCTAGTGCCGGCATATTCTGCCAGCGTCTGCTATCTGCGAAATGTCTGCCCGGATATTACGCCTTGTGAACATAACCTTAGAATAAAATTCTGAAAAGCCTTGTATTTCTGG
>NC_079197.1:176719957-176809957 GCF_029499605.1 Hyla sarda
TATGAGGTCGGGATATGAGGACGGGATACGAGGACGAGATATGAGGACGGGATATGAGGTTGGGATATGAGGATGGGATATGAGGACCGGATATGATAACAATATATGAGGTCGGGATATGAGGATGGGATAGGAGGATGGGATAGGAGGACGGGATATGAGGTCGAGATATGAGGACGGGATATGAGGACGGGATATGATAACAATATATGAGGACCGAATATGATAACAATATATGAGGTCGGGATATGAGGATTGGATAGGAGGTTGAAATATGAGGACGGGATAGGAGGACAGGATATGGGGACGGGATATGAGGACGGGATATGATAACAATATATGAGGACGGGACATGAGGACGGGATATGAGGACCGGATATGATAACAATATATGAGGTCGGGATATGAGGATTGGATAGAAGGTCGAAATATGAGGACAGGATAGGAGGATGGGATATGAGATTGAGATATGAGGACGGGACATGAGGCCGGGATTTGGGGACGGGATATGAGGTTGGGATATGAGGACAGGATATGAGGTTGGGTTATGACAACAATATATGAGGACAGGATATGAGGACAGGATATGGGGATGGGATATGAGGACCGGATATGATAACAATATATGAGGTCGGGATATGAGGATTGGATATGAGGTCGAAATATGAGGACGGGATAGGAGGACGGGATATGAGGTCGAGATATGATGACGGGACATGAGGACGGGATTTGGGGACGGGATATGAGGTTGGGATATGAGGACGGGATATGAGGATGGGATATGAGGATGGGATATGAGGACGGGATATGAGGACTGGATATGAGGTCGAGATATGATGACGGGACATGAGGACGGCATATGAGGATGGGATATGGGGACGGGATATGATAACAATAAATGAGGATGGGACATGAGATCTGGATATGAGGTCGAGATATGACAACAATATAGGAGGTCTGGATATGAGGACGGGATATGAAGTCAAAAGCTTCCTCCTTTGTTGATTTTCCTCCCCAACAAGGATTAGGAAGGGCAACGCCGGTTACTCAGCTAGGAGGTAATAACCTTCCATCCTTTCTGTAAAATAATCATTTCACCATATACCGACCGTGCCAGAAAGTTTAAAAGATTTCTAAATTACTCCTATAAAAAAAAAATCTTAATCCTTCCAGTACTTATCAGCTGCTGTAAACTATTGAGAGAGTTGTGTAGTTCTTTTCTGTCTCACCACAGTGCTCTCTGCTGACACCTCTGTCCATTTCAGGAACTGTCCAGAGCAGGAGCAAATCCCCATAGCAAACCTCTCCTGCTCTGGACAGTTCCTGACATGGACAGAGGTGTCAGCAGAGAGCACTGTGGTCAGACTGGAAAGAACTACACAAATTCCTCTAGAGCACACAGCAGCTGATAAGTACTGGAAGGATTACGATTTTTTAATAGAAGTAATTTACAAATTTGTATAACGTTGTGGATCCAGTTGATATGAAAAAAGTAGTTTTTCACTGGAGTACCCCTTTAAGGCTACTTTAGATACCAGTGATTTCCAATCCAGCGGCTGCAATACTACGACTCCCAACATTCTGTATAGTAAAAGAAAAGATGATGTAACAAATAATTGCTGGCGTGGGAAAATAGTTGTCATGGAGAAGAGAGCCGCGAGCTGCGACAATGTCGAAACCAGAGACAACCTGACAGCAGAGAACGCTCCTTAAAGGGGAACTGCACATAGAGACTCTGTGCATTCACTAATCTAGTGATCTAGGACACTTAGAAAGTTGGGTGACAAGTCGTACTCGTTGTCACTCAACTTTCCCAGAACCAGATGGGAGTAAATGGAAAAGACGACTTCGGGACTGATACTTAAAGGGGTACTCAGCTCAGTATGCTGGAGCCAGGAGCTTGTGACATCATAGCCCCCCCTCATGATGTCACGCCCTGCCCCCTCAATGCAAGTCTATGGGAGGGGGCCATGCCCCCTCCCATAGACTTGCATTGAGGGGGCGGGGCTACGATGTCACAAGCTCCCGACTCCAGCGTTTGGAACAGTTTGTTCCAAACGCTGAGCAGCGGAATACCTCTTTAAAGAAGCACTATAGCATTTTTTTTTATTTGCTTATAAAGTGCATCAGCATAGGCTATTATTAGAGAATAATGTAGAGGTTTTTGTGTATGCCTTGCCCTTACCCGTTTTAACTGATGTGGCAGGCATGTGGTATTTTATTTAATTTTTTTTAATATCAACTGGCTCCAGAAAGTGGAACATCACAAAGAAACGAGGGACAGGTGACGCGTTTCGGCCTTACACAGATATGGTATGACTAAGGCCTCTGTGTAAGGCCGAAACGCGTCACCTGTACCTCGTTTCTTTGTGATGTTCCATAAGGTATGTGAATAAATCACTACGTTGGGTGTTGTCGACGCCCGGTCCGTGCCGCACCTGGGGTGAGCTGAAGCACTGCAATTGCCTTTGCTGTTTCTTTGCACCAGATTTGTAAATTACTTCTATTAAAAAATCTTAATCCTTTCAATAATTATCAGCTGCTGAAGTAGAGTTGTTCTTTTCTGTCTGACAACAGTGCTCTCTGCTGCCATCTCTGCTTGTCTCAGGAACTGCACAGAGTAGAAAAGGTTCATTATGGGGATTTGCTTCTAAACTGGGCGGTTCCCGAGACATGTGTCATCAGAGAGCACTTAAATAGAAAAGAACAACTCAACTTCAGCAGCTCAAGTACTGCAAGGATTAAGATTTTTTAATAGAAGTAATTTACAAATCTGTTTAACTTTCTGGAGCCAGTTGATATAAAAAAAGTTTTTTCCTGGATAACCCCTTTAAGCCATAATGATTTCAATTTCGACACTGAAATTTCCTAATGCTGCCTACATTTCCCATGAATCATCTGGCTTTGCAGAGAGAGAGAGAGGAGAGGAGTCTCATCACTGCACCTGGTCTATTTACCTTACTAGACTCCAGCTGCTGAGGCTATAAGAGGGTTGAGATCAATTTACATTATGTGCAGCTTTGATGCGACTTCTTATTCTAAATGCGTTTTCTTTAAAGAAATATTGCCACGAAGAGGAAGTGATCTGACCTATAATCAAGCAAAAATGCAACATGTGAACACAGCCTCAGGGGAGGTGTATAACTACTATATATCCTGATCCCATAGAGATAGCAGCAGCAGTATACAGATAGAGCTGGAGGGGAGGTGTATAACTACTATATATCCTGATCCCATAGAGATAGCAGCAGCAGTATACAGATAGAGCTGGAGGGGAGGTGTATAACTACTATATATCCTGATCCCATAGAGATAGCAGCAGCAGTATACAGATAGAGCTGGAGGGGAGGTGTATAACTACTATATATCCTGATCCCATAGAGATAGCAGCAGTATACAGATAGAGCTGGAGGGGAGGTGTATAACTACTATATATCCTGATCCCATAGAGATAGCAGCAGCAGTATACAGATAGAGCCTCAGGGGAGGTGTATAACTACTATATATCCTGATCCCATAGAGATAGCAGCAGTATACAGATAGAGCTGGAGGGGAGGTGTATAACTACTATATATCCTGATCCCATAGAGATAGCAGCAGCAGTATACAGATAGAGCCTCAGGGGAGGTGTATAACTACTATATATCCTGATCCCATAGAGATAGCAGCAGCAGTATACAGATAGAGCTGGAGGGGAGGTGTATAACTACTATATATCCTGATCCCATAGAGATAGCAGCAGTATACAGATAGAGCCTCAGGGGAGGTGTATAACTACTATATATCCTGATCCCATAGAGATAGCATCAGTATACAGATAGAGCCTCAGGGGAGGTGTATAACTACTATATATCCTGATCCCATAGAGATAGCAGCAGCAGTATACAGATAGAGCCTCAGGGGAGGTGTATAACTACTATATATCCTGATCCCATAGAGATAGCAGCAGCAGTATACAGATAGAGCCTCAGGGGAGGTGTATAACTACTATATATCCTGATCCCATAGAGATAGCAGCAGCAGTATACAGATAGAGCCTCAGGGGAGGTGTATAACTACTATATATACTGATCCCATAGAGATAGCAGCAGCAGTATACAGATAGAGCTGGAGGGGAGGTGTATAACTACTATATATCCTGATCCCATAGAGATAGCAGCAGCAGTATACAGATAGAGCCTCAGGGGAGGTGTATAACTACTATATATCCTGATCCCATAGAGATAGCAGCAGCAGTATACAGATAGAGCCTCAGGGGAGGTGTATAACTACTATATATACTGATCCCATAGAGATAGCAGCAGTATACAGATAGAGCTGGAGGGGAGGTGTATAACTACTATATATCCTGATCCCATAGAGATAGCAGCAGCAGTATACAGATAGAGCCTCAGGGGAGGTGTATAACTACTATATATCCTGATCCCATAGAGATAGCAGCAGTATACAAATAGAGCCTCAGGGGAGGTGTATAACTACTATATATCCTGATCCCATAGAGATAGCAGCAGCAGTATACAGAGAGAGCTGGAGGGGAGGTGTATAACTACTATATATCCTGATCCCCTAGAGATAGCAGCAGTATACAGATAGAGCCTCAGGGGAGGTGTATAACTACTATATATCCTGATCCCATAGAGATAGCAGCAGCAGTATACAGATAGAGCCTCCGGGGAGGTGTATAACTACTATATATCCTGATGCCATAGAGATAGCAGCAGCAGTATACAGATAGAGCTGGAGGGGAGGTGTATAACTACTATATATCCTGATCCCATAGAGATAGCAGCAGCAGTATACAGATAGAGCCTCAGGGGAGGTGTATAACTACTATATATCCTGATCCCATAGAGATAGCAGCAGCAGTATACAGATAGAGCCTCAGGGGAGGTGTATAACTACTATATATCCTGATCCCATAGAGATAGCAGCAGTATACAGATAGAGCCTCAGGGGAGGTGTATAACTACTATATATCCTGATCCCATAGAGATAGCAGCAGCAGTATACAGAGAGAGCTGGAGGGGAGGTGTATAACTACTATATATCCTGATCCCATAAAGATAGCAGCAGTATACAGAGAGAGCTGGAGGGGAGGTGTATAACTACTATATATCCTGATCCCATAGAGATAGCAGCAGTATACAGATAGAGCTGGAGGGGAGGTGTATAACTACTATATATCCTGATCCCATAGAGATAGCAGCAGTATACAGATAGAGCCTCAGGGGAGGTGTATAACTACTATATATACTGATCCCATAGAGATAGCAGCAGTATACAGATAGAGCCTCAGGGGAGGTGTATAACTACTATATATACTGATCCCATAGAGATAGCAGCAGCAGTATACAGATAGAGCCTCAGGGGAGGTGTATAACTACTATATATCCTGATCCCATAGAGATAGCAGCAGCAGTATACAGATAGAGCCTCAGGGGAGGTGTATAACTACTATATATCCTGATCCCATAGAGATAGCAGCAGCAGTATACAGATAGAGCCTCAGGGGAGGTGTATAACTACTATATATACTGATCCCATAGAGATAGCAGCAGCAGTATACAGATAGAGCTGGAGGGGAGGTGTATAACTACTATATATCCTGATCCCATAGAGATAGCAGCAGCAGTATACAGATAGAGCCTCAGGGGAGGTGTATAACTACTATATATCCTGATCTCATAGAGATAGCAGCAGCAGTATACAGATAGAGCTGGAGGGGAGGTGTATAACTACTATATATACTGATCCCATAGAGATAGCAGCAGTATACAGATAGAGCTGGAGGGGAGGTGTATAACTACTATATATCCTGATCCCATAGAGATAGCAGCAGCAGTATACAGATAGAGCCTCAGGGGAGGTGTATAACTACTATATATCCTGATCCCATAGAGATAGCAGCAGTATACAAATAGAGCCTCAGGGGAGGTGTAGAACTACTATATATCCTGATCCCATAGAGATAGCAGCAGCAGTATACAGAGAGAGCTGGAGGGGAGGTGTATAACTACTATATATCCTGATCCCATAGAGATAGCAGCAGTATACAGATAGAGCCTCAGGGGAGGTGTATAACTACTATATATCCTGATCCCATAGAGATAGCAGCAGCAGTATACAGATAGAGCCTCAGGGGAGGTGTATAACTACTATATATCCTGATCCCATAGAGATAGCAGCAGCAGTATACAGATAGAGCTGGAGGGGAGGTGTATAACTACTATATATCCTGATCCCATAGAGATAGCAGCAGCAGTATACAGATAGAGCCTCAGGGGAGGTGTATAACTACTATATATCCTGATCCCATAGAGATAGCAGCAGTATACAGATAGAGCCTCAGGGGAGGTGTATAACTACTATATATCCTGATCCCATAGAGATAGCAGCAGTATACAGATAGAGCCTCAGGGGAGGTGTATAACTACTATATATCCTGATCCCATAGAGATAGCAGCAGCAGTATACAGAGAGAGCTGGAGGGGAGGTGTATAACTACTATATATCCTGATCCCATAGAGATAGCAGCAGTATACAGATAGAGCCTCAGGGGAGGTGTATAACTACTATATATCCTGATCCCATAGAGATAGCAGCAGTATACAGAGAGAGCTGGAGGGGAGGTGTATAACTACTATATATCCTGATCCCATAGAGATAGCAGCAGTATACAGATAGAGCTGGAGGGGAGGTGTATAACTACTATAAATCCTGATCCCATAGAGATAGCAGCAGTATACAGATAGAGCCTCAGGGGAGGTGTATAACTACTATATATACTGATCCCATAGAGATAGCAGCAGTATACAGATAGAGCCTCAGGGGAGGTGTATAACTACTATATATACTGATCCCATAGAGATAGCAGCAGTATACAGATAGAGCCTCAGGGGAGGTGTATAACTACTATATATCCTGATCCCATAGAGATAGCAGCAGCAGTATACAGAGAGAGCTGGAGGGGAGGTGTATAACTACTATATATCCTGATCCCATAGAGATAGCAGCAGTATACAGATAGAGCCTCAGGGGAGGTGTATAACTACTATATATCCTGATCCCATAGAGATAGCAGCAGTATACAGAGAGAGCTGGAGGGGAGGTGTATAACTACTATATATCCTGATCCCATAGAGATAGCAGCAGTATACAGATAGAGCTGGAGGGGAGGTGTATAACTACTATATATCCTGATCCCATAGAGATAGCAGCAGTATACAGATAGAGCCTCAGGGGAGGTGTATAACTACTATATATCCTGATCCCATAGAGATAGCAGCAGCAGTATACAGATAGAGCCTCAGGGGAGGTGTATAACTACTATATATCCCGATCCCATAGAGATAGCAGCAGTATACAGAGAGAGCTGGAGGGGAGGTGTATAACTACTATATATCCTGATCCCATAGAGATAGCAGCAGTATACAGATAGAGCTGGAGGGGAGGTGTATAACTACTATATATCCCGATCCCATAGAGATAGCAGCAGTACACAGATAGAGCCTCAGGGGAGGTGTATAACTACTATATATACTGATCCCATAGAGATAGCAGCAGTATACAGATAGAGCTGAAGGGGAGGTGTATAACTACTATATATCCTGATCCCATAGAGATAGCAGCAGTATACAGATAGAGCTGAAGGGGAGGTGTATAACTACTATATATCCTGATCCCATAGAGATAGCAGCATTATACAGATAGAGCTGGAGGGGAGGTGTATAACTACTATATATCCTGATCCCATAGAGATAGCAGCAGTATACAGATAGAGCTGTAGGAGAGGTGTATATATATATATATAGTATCCAGCGACAACACGGCACTCCAAAAATCAGTGAAAAAAATTGTGGGTTAATTCCTGTCACATCAGTACAAGCAACGTTTCTGCTCCTATGGAGCCATTTTCAAGCTTGAGGAACAGAGACGTTGCTTGTACTGATGTGACAGAAATTAACCCACAATTTTTTTGTTGCTGGACACTATCTAACTAAGGACTTTTTATCAAGAAGTTTTGGACGCTGGCACCCACACTTTTGGGGCTGAGTAGTGCTGCAATGTTTCTTTTCTGTTTTATATATATATATATATATATATATCTATATATATATATATATATATCTCCTGATCCCTAAGAGATAGAGGCAGCAGTATACAGATAGAGCTGGAAGGTAAAAGGTCTGATAGGTGAAGATGTCATCTTGTAGTTTATAGGAAGTCAGATAAACCACTTTCTCTGATACATTAAACAGTGATTTTTCTTTGGGTCTGACTGGTGATCACATGACCCCGTTACAGTAATGAAATGTATAGATGGAGCTGTGCTGTGATAGTGATGGTGAGTGTCTATGCTATGGGCAAAAAATAAATAATAATCCAGAGTGCTTCTTTAATTCTGCATTTCCCTCCTAAACGGTGAGATATTAATAAATGGCGACCACTGATTGGATAAAAGATTCCCGGATCTGTGCGGGACGCGTTTCCTGATTGTTATACATTTATTTCTTCTTTCATAAGATTTTCCATGATGCAAAATAGATTCTGTTTCCACTTCATGAAAATAAGTTAGGTATTTTTCAATTCTTTTTATTTCTTCTTCTTTTTTTTTTTTTTTTTTTTCCTTTTTTAAAACTTTTTGTAAAATCCATCAGTTCTTTAAGTTCCAGGGTGCGGAGCTCACACACTGTCCGGGTTATTCTTCTCAGACATGGAGGAAATGCTGTATGAGGTATCGTCAGGATCAGGGGACGTGTGGCTGTAATCCATGTCCTCCAGATCCAGAGGAGGATCAGTCACCAGAATCTGCAGAAATACAGAAATCACTGATCAGGATCAGTACAGGATAAGTAATGTAATGTATGTACACAGTGACCTCACCAGCAGAATAGTGAGTACAGCTCTGGAGTATAATACAGGATATAACTCAGGATCAGTACAGAATAAGTAATGTAATGTATGTACACAGTGACCTCACCAGCAGAATAGTGAGTACAGCTCTGGAGTATAATACAGGATATAACTCAGGATCAGTACAGAATAAGTAATGCAATGTATGTACACAGTGACCTCACCAGCAGAATAGTGAGTGCAGCTCTGGAGTATAATACAGGATATAACTCAGGATCAGTACAGGATAAGTAATGTAATGTATGTACACAGTGATCTCACCAGCAGAATAGTGAGTGCAGCTCTGGAGTATAATACAGGATATAACTCAGGATCAGTACAGAATAAGTAATGTAATGTGTGTACACAGTGACCTCACCAGCAGAATAGTGAGTACAGCTCTGGAGTATAATACAGGATATAACTCAGGATCAGTTCAGGATAAGTAATGTAATGTATGTACACAGTGACCTCACCAGCAGAATAGTGAGTGCAGCTCTGCTGTATAATACAGGATATAACTCAGGATCAGTACAGGATAAGTAATGTAATGTATGTACACAGTGACCTCACCAGCAGAATAGTGAGTACAGCTCTGGAGTATAATACAGGATATAACTCAGGATCAGTACAGGATAAGTAATGTAATGTATGTACACAGTGACCTCACCAGCAGAATAGTGAGTACAGCTCTGGAGCATAATACAGGATATAACTCAGGATCAGTACAGGATAAGTAATGTAATGTATGTACACAGTGATCTCACCAGCAGAATAGTGAGTACAGGTCTGGAGTATAATACAGGATATAACTCAGGATCAGTACAGGATAAGTAATGTAATGTATGTACACAGTGACCTCACCAGCAGAATAGTGAGTACAGGTCTGGAGTATAATACAGGATATAACTCAGGATCAGTACAGGATAAGTAATGTAATGTATGTACAGAGTGACCTCACCAGCAGAATAGTGAGTACAGCTCTGGAGTATAATACAGGATATAACTCAGGATCAGTACAGGATAAGTAATGTAATGTATGTACAGAGTGACCTCACCAGCAGAATAGTGAGTACAGCTCTGGAGTATAATACAGGATATAACTCAGGATCAGTACAGGATAAGTAATGTAATGTATGTACACAGTGACCTCACCAGCAGAATAGTGAGTGCAGCTCTACAGTATAATACAGGATATAACTCAGGATCAGTACAGGGTAAGTAATGTATTTGTACACTGTAATATCTAGTTTAGAGCATTAGGGATATTTCTGGGGCCCACAGCAGTATTTGGGGGTCAGTGGCCGGTATCTTACCTGCTGTTGGTCCCGGTCATTGGTCCTGACGGCGTGTATCAGGTTCCTGGTGAAGGTCTGCAGTTCTGCGTACTTCTGTTTGTATCTTTCCACTTCGCTCTCCATGTATCTTACTTCTTCATTCTGCATCAACAGAGAAAACTAAGTAAATAATAATCCATCAGAATCTTTATCCGAGACCCACGCATATTAAACATTCTGCCCTCCATGATTCCCCCCCCCCCCCCCCATTTAGTATCTGTGAAATATTTTTTATATTTTTCTCACTTTTTGCCAGAGGTGTAAAGATTGTGAGAAGCCTCAGTGCTGACATCTAGTGGCCAAACTATTATATCTTATATAAACAAGTAACAGAGGGATCCCCCAATTCAAGAATAAAGAGCCACAGCACCTCACCCTACAGGACCACTGCACCTCACCCTACAGGACCACTGCACCTCACCCTACAGGACCACTGCACCTCACCCTACAGAGCCACAGCACCTCACCCTACAGGACCACTGCACCTCACCCTACAGGGCCACTGCACCTCACCCTACAGGGCCACTGCACCTCACCCTACAGAGCCACTGCACCTCACCCTACAGGACCACTGCACCTCACCCTACAGAGCCACAGCACCTCACCCTACAGGACCACAGCACCTCACCCTACAGGACCACTGCACCTCACCCTACAGGACCACTGCACCTCACCCTACAGAGCCACTGCACCTCACCCTACAGGGCCACTGCACCTCACCCTACAGGGCCACTGCACCTCACCCTACAGAGCCACTGCACCTCACCCTACAGGGCCACTGCACCTCACCCTACAGGGCCACTGCACCTCACCCTACAGAGCCACTGCACCTCACCCTACAGGACCACTGCACCTCACCCTACAGGACCACTGCACCTCACCCTACAGGACCACTGCACCTCACCCTACAGAACTACTGCACCTCACCCTACAGGACCACTGCACCTCACCCTACAGAGCCACTGCACCTCACCCTACAGAGCCACTGCACCTCACCCTACAGGACCACTGCACCTCACCCTACAGGACCACTGCACCTCACCCTACAGGACCACTGCACCTCACCCTACAGAACCACTGCACCTCACCCTACAGGACCACTGCACCTCACCCTACAGGACCACTGCACCTCACCCTACAGAGCCACTGCACCTCACCCTACAGAGCCACTGCACCTCACCCTACAGGACCACTGCACCTCACCCTACAGAGCCACTGCACCTCACCCTACAGGGCCACTGCACCTCACCCTACAGGACCACTGCACCTCACCCTACAGGACCACTGCACCTCACCCTACAGGACCACTGCACCTCACCCTACAGGACCACTGCACCTCACCCTACAGGACCACTGCACCTCACCCTACAGGACCACTGCACCTCACCCTACAGGACCACTGCACCTCACCCTACAGGGCCACTGCACCTCACCCTACAGGGCCACTGCACCTCACCCTACAGGACCACTGCACCTCACCCTACAGGACCACTGCACCTCACCCTACAGGACCACTGCACCTCACCCTACAGGACCACTGCACCTCACCCTACAGAGCCACTGCACCTCACCCTACAGGACCACTGCACCTCACCCTACAGGACCACTGCACCTCACCCTACAGGACCACTGCACCTCACCCTACAGGGCCACTGCACCTCACCCTACAGAGCCACTGCACCTCACCCTACAGGACCACTGCACCTCACCCTACAGGACCACTGCACCTCACCCTACAGGACCACTGCACCTCACCCTACAGAGCCACTGCACCTCACCCTACAGGACCACTGCACCTCACCCTACAGGACCACTGCACCTCACCCTACAGGACCACTGCACCTCACCCTACAGGACCACTGCACCTCACCCTACAGAGCCACTGCACCTCACCCTACAGGGCCACTGCACCTCACCCTACAGAGCCACTGCACCTCACCCTACAGAGCCACTGCACCTCACCCTACAGGACCACTGCACCTCACCCTACAGGGCCACTGCACCTCACCCTACAGAGCCACTGCACCTCACCCTACAGGGCCACTGCACCTCACCCTACAGAGCCACTGCACCTCACCCTACAGGACCACTGCACCTCACCCTACAGGACCACTGCACCTCACCCTACAGAGCCACTGCACCTCACCCTACAGGACCACTGCACCTCACCCTACAGGGCCACTGCACCTCACCCTACAGGACCACTGCACCTCACCCTACAGGACCACTGCACCTCACCCTACAGGACCACTACACCTCACCCTACAGGACCACTGCACCTCACCCTACAGGACCACTGCACCTCACCCTACAGGACCACTGCACCTCACCCTACAGGACCACTGCACCTCACCCTACAGGACCATTGCACCTCACCCTACAGGACCACTGCACCTCACCCTACAGGACCACTGCACCACAGCCTACAGGACCACTGCACCTCACCCTACAGGACCACTGCACCTCACCCTACAGGGCCACTGCACCTCACCCTACAGAGCCACTGCACCTCACCCTACAGAGCCACTGCACCTCACCCTACAGAGCCACTGCACCTCACCCTACAGGACCACTGCACCTCACCCTAGAGGACCACTGCACCTCACCCTACAGGACCACTGCACCTCACCCTACAGGACCACTGCACCTCACCCTACAGGACCACTGCACCTCACCCTACAGGACCACTGCACCTCACCCTACAGAGCCACTGCACCTCATCCTACAGGATCACTGCACCTTACCCTACAGAGCCACTGCACCTCACCCTACAGAGCCACTGCACCTCACCCTACAGAGCCACTGCACCTCACCCTACAGGACCACTGCACCTCACCCTACAGGACCACTGCACCTCACCCTACAGGACCACTGCACCTCTCCCTACAGAGCCACTGCACCTCACCCTACAGAGCCACTGCACCTCACCCTACAGAGCCACTGCACCTCACCCTACAGAGCCACTGCACCTCACCCTACAGGACCACTGCACCTCACCCTACAGAGCCACTGCACCTCACCCTACAGGACCACTGCACTTCACCCTACAGGACCACTGCAACTCACCCTACAGGACCACTGCACCTCACCCTACAGGACCACTGCACATCACCCTAGAGGACCACTGCACCTCACCCTACAGGACCACTGCACCTCACCCTACAGGACCACTGCACCTCACCCTACAGGACCACTGCACCTCACCCTACAGGACCACTGCACCACAGCCTACAGGACCACTGCACCTCACCCTACAGGACCACTGCACCTCACCCTACAGGACCACTGCACCTCACCCTACAGAGCCACTGCACCTCACCCTACAGGACCACTGCACCTCACCCTACAGGACCACAGCACCTCACCCTACAGGACCACTGCACCTCACCCTACAGGACCACTGCACCACAGCCTACAGGACCACTGCACCTCACCCTACAGGACCACTGCACCTCACCCTACAGGACCACTGCACCTCACCCTACAGAGCCACTGCACCTCACCCTAAAGAGCCACTGCACCTCACCCTACAGAGCCACTGCACCTCACCCTACAGGACCACTGCACCTCACCCTACAGGACCACTGCACCTCACCCTACAGGACCACTGCACCACAGCCTACAGGACCACTGCACCTCACCCTACAGGACCACTGCACCTCAACCTACAGGACCACTGCACGTCACCCTACAGGACCACTGCACCTCACCCTACAGGACCACTGCACCTCACCCTACAGGACCACTGCACCTCACCCTACAGGACCACTGCACCTCACCCTACAGGACCACTGCACCTCACCCTACAGGACCACTGCACCTCAACCTACAGGACCACTGCACGTCACCCTACAGGACCACTGCACCTCACCCTACAGGACCACTGCACCTCACCCTACAGGACCACTGCACCTCCCCCTACAGGACCACTGCACCTCCCCCTACAGGACCACTGCACCTCACCCTACAGGACCACTGCACCTCACCCTACAGGGCCACTGCACCTCACCCTACAGGACCACTGCACCTCACCCTACAGGACCACTGCACCTCACCCTACAGGACCACTGCACCTCACCCTACAGAGCCACTGCACCTCACCCTACAGAGCCACTGCACCTCACCCTACAGAGCCACTGCACCTCACCCTACAGAGCCACTGCACCTCACCCTACAGAGCCACTGCACCTCACCCAACAGAGCCACTGCACCTCACCCTACAGGACCACTGCACCTCACCCTACAGGACCACTGCACCTCACCCTACAGGACCACTGCACCACAGCCTACAGGACCACTGCACCTCACCCTACAGGACCACTGCACCTCAACCTACAGGACCACTGCACGTCACCC
This sequence comes from Hyla sarda, assembly GCF_029499605.1. Lineage (NCBI taxonomy): Eukaryota > Metazoa > Chordata > Amphibia > Anura > Hylidae > Hyla > Hyla sarda. Next base: position 176,734,543 of record NC_079197.1, read on the forward strand.
TACAGGACCACTGCACCTCACCCTACAGGACCACTGCACCTCACCCTAAAGGACCACTGCACCTCACCCTACAGGACCACTGCACCTCACCCTACAGGACCACTGCACCTCACCCTACAGGACCACTGCACCTCACCCTACAGGACTACTGCACCACAGCCTACAGGACCACTGCACCTCACCCTACAGGACCACTGCACCTCACCCTACAGGACCACTGCACCTCACCCTACAGGACCACTGCACCTCACCCTACAGGACCACTGCACCTCACCCTACAGAGCCACTGCACCTCATTTTACAGGACCACTGCACCTTACCCTACAGAGCCACTGCACCTCACCCTACAGAGCCACTCCACCTCACCCTACAGAGCCACTGCACCTCACCCTACAGGACCACTGCACCTCACCCTACAGGACCACTGCACCTCACCCTACAGGACCACTGCACCTCACCCTACAGAGCCACTGCACCTCACCCTACAGGACCACTGCACCTCACCCTACAGGACCACTGCACCTCACCCTACAGGACCACTGCACCACACCCTACAGGACCACTGCACCTCACCCTACAGAGCCACTGCACCTCACCCTACAGAGCCACTGCACCTCACCCTACAGGACCACTGCACCTCACCCTACAGAGCCACTGCACCTCACCCTACAGGACCACTGCACCTCACCCTACAGGACCACTGCACCTCACCCTACAGACCCACTGCACCTCACCCTACAGGACCACTGCACCACACCCTACAGGACCACTGCACCTCACCCTACAGAGCCACTGCACCTCACCCTACAGAGCCACTGCACCTCACCCTACAGGACCACTGCACCTCACCCTACAGGACCACTGCACCTCACCCTACAGAGCCACTGCACCTCACCCTACAGAATCACTGCACCTCACCCTACAGGACCACTGCACCTCACCCTACAGGACAACTGCACCTCACCCTACAGGACAACTGCACCTGACCGTACAGGACCACTTCACCTCACCCTACAGGACCACTGCACCTCACCCTACAGAGCCACTGCACCTCACCCTACAGAGCCACTGCACCTCACCCTACAGGGCCACTGCACCTCACCCTACAGAGCCACTGCACCTCTCCCTACAGGACCACTGCACCTCACCCTACAGGACCACTGCACCTCACCCTACAGAGCCACTGCACCTCTCCCTACAGGACCACTACACCTCACCCTACAGGACCACTGCACCTCACCCTAAAGGACCACTGCACCTCACCCTACAGGACCACTGCACCTCACCCTACAGGACCACTGCACCTCACCCTACAGGACCACTGCACCTCACCCTACAGGACCACTGCACCACAGCCTACAGGACCACTGCACCTCACCCTACAGGACCACTGCACCTCACCCTACAGGACCACTGCACCTCACCCTACAGGACCACTGCACCTCACCCTACAGGACCACTGCACCTCACCCTACAGAGCCACTGCACCTCATCCTACAGGACCACTGCACCTTACCCTACAGAGCCACTGCACCTCACCCTACAGAGCCACTCCACCTCACCCTACAGAGCCACTGCACCTCACCCTACAGAGCCACTGCACCTCACCCTACAGAGCCACTGCACCTCACCCTACAGAGCCACTGCACCTCACCCTACAGAGCCACTGCACCTCACCCAACAGAGCCACTGCACCTCACCCTACAGGACCACTGCACCTCACCCTACAGGACCACTGCACCTCACCCTACAGGACCACTGCACCACAGCCTACAGGACCACTGCACCTCACCCTACAGGACCACTGCACCTCAACCTACAGGACCACTGCACGTCACCCTACAGGACCACTGCACCTCACCCTACAGGACCACTGCACCTCACCCTAAAGGACCACTGCACCTCACCCTACAGGACCACTGCACCTCACCCTACAGGACCACTGCACCTCACCCTACAGGACCACTGCACCTCACCCTACAGGACTACTGCACCACAGCCTACAGGACCACTGCACCTCACCCTACAGGACCACTGCACCTCACCCTACAGGACCACTGCACCTCACCCTACAGGACCACTGCACCTCACCCTACAGGACCACTGCACCTCACCCTACAGAGCCACTGCACCTCATTTTACAGGACCACTGCACCTTACCCTACAGAGCCACTGCACCTCACCCTACAGAGCCACTCCACCTCACCCTACAGAGCCACTGCACCTCACCCTACAGGACCACTGCACCTCACCCTACAGGACCACTGCACCTCACCCTACAGGACCACTGCACCTCACCCTACAGAGCCACTGCACCTCACCCTACAGGACCACTGCACCTCACCCTACAGGACCACTGCACCTCACCCTACAGGACCACTGCACCACACCCTACAGGACCACTGCACCTCACCCTACAGAGCCACTGCACCTCACCCTACAGAGCCACTGCACCTCACCCTACAGGACCACTGCACCTCACCCTACAGAGCCACTGCACCTCACCCTACAGGACCACTGCACCTCACCCTACAGGACCACTGCACCTCACCCTACAGACCCACTGCACCTCACCCTACAGGACCACTGCACCACACCCTACAGGACCACTGCACCTCACCCTACAGAGCCACTGCACCTCACCCTACAGAGCCACTGCACCTCACCCTACAGGACCACTGCACCTCACCCTACAGGACCACTGCACCTCACCCTACAGAGCCACTGCACCTCACCCTACAGAATCACTGCACCTCACCCTACAGGACCACTGCACCTCACCCTACAGGACAACTGCACCTCACCCTACAGGACAACTGCACCTGACCGTACAGGACCACTTCACCTCACCCTACAGGACCACTGCACCTCACCCTACAGAGCCACTGCACCTCACCCTACAGAGCCACTGCACCTCACCCTACAGGGCCACTGCACCTCACCCTACAGAGCCACTGCACCTCTCCCTACAGGACCACTGCACCTCACCCTACAGGACCACTGCACCTCACCCTACAGAGCCACTGCACCTCTCCCTACAGGACCACTACACCTCACCCTACAGGACCACTGCACCTCACCCTAAAGGACCACTGCACCTCACCCTACAGGACCACTGCACCTCACCCTACAGGACCACTGCACCTCACCCTACAGGACCACTGCACCTCACCCTACAGGACCACTGCACCACAGCCTACAGGACCACTGCACCTCACCCTACAGGACCACTGCACCTCACCCTACAGGACCACTGCACCTCACCCTACAGGACCACTGCACCTCACCCTACAGGACCACTGCACCTCACCCTACAGAGCCACTGCACCTCATCCTACAGGACCACTGCACCTTACCCTACAGAGCCACTGCACCTCACCCTACAGAGCCACTCCACCTCACCCTACAGAGCCACTGCACCTCACCCTACAGGACCACTGCACCTCACCCTACAGGACCACTGCACCTCACCCTACAGGACCACTGCACCTCACCCTACAGAGCCACTGCACCTCACCCTACAGGACCACTGCACCTCACCCTACAGGACCACTGCACCTCACCCTACAGGACCACTGCACCACACCCTACAGGACCACTGCACCTCACCCTACAGAGCCACTGCACCTCACCCTACAGAGCCACTGCACCTCACCCTACAGGACCACTGCACCTCACCCTACAGAGCCACTGCACCTCACCCTACAGAGCCACTGCACCTCACCCTACAGGGCCACTGCACCTCACCCTACAGAGCCACTGCACCTCTCCCTACAGGACCACTGCACCTCACCCTACAGGACCACTGCACCTCACCCTACAGAGCCACTGCACCTCTCCCTACAGGACCACTGCACCTCACCCTACAGGACCACTGCACCTCACCCTAAAGGACCACTGCACCTCACCCTACAGGACCACTGCACCTCACCCTACAGGACCACTGCACCTCACCCTACAGGACCACTGCACCTCACCCTACAGGACCACTGCACCTCACCCTACAGGAACACTGCACCTCACCCTACAGGACCACTGCACCTCACCCTACAGGACCACTGCACCTCACCCTACAGGACCACTGCACCTCACCCTACAGGACCACTGCACCTCACCCTACAGAGCCACTGCACCTCATCCTACAGGACCACTGCACCTTACCCTACAGAGCCACTGCACCTCACCCTACAGAGCCACTCCACCTCACCCTACAGAGCCACTGCACCTCACCCTACAGGACCACTGCACCTCACCCTACAGGACCACTGCACCTCACCCTACAGGACCACTGCACCTCACCCTACAGAGCCACTGCACCTCACCCTACAGGACCACTGCACCTCACCCTACAGGACCACTGCACCTCACCCTACAGGACCACTGCACCTCACCCTACAGAGCCACTGCACCTCACCCTACAGGACCACTGCACCTCACCCTACAGAGCCACTGCACCTCACCCTACAGAGCCACTGCACCTCACCTTACAGGACCACTGCACCTCACCCTACAGGACCACTGCACCTCACCCTACAGAGCAACTGCACCTCACCCTACAGAATCACTGCACCTCACCCTACAGGACCACTGCACCTCACCCTACAGGACCACTGCACCTCACCCTACAGGACCACTGCACCTCACCCTACAGGACAACTGCACCTCACCCTACAGGACCACTGCACCTGACCGTACAGGACCACTGCACCTCACCCTACAGGACCACTGCACCTCACCCTACAGAGCCACTGCACCTCACCCTACAGAGCCACTGCACCTCACCCTACAGGGCCACTGCACCTCACCCTACAGAGCCACTGCACCTCTCCCTACAGGACCACTGCACTTCACCCTACAGGACCACTGCACCTCACCCTACAGAGCCACTGCACCTCTCCCTACAGGACCACTGCACCTCACCCTACAGGACCACTGCACCTCACCCTACAGGACCACTGCACCTCACCCTACAGGACCACTGCACCTCACCCTACAGGACCACTGCACCTCACCCTACAGGACCACTGCACCTCACCCTACAGGACCACTGCACCTCACCCTACAGGACCACTGCACCTCACCCTACAGGACCACTGCACCTCACCCTACAGAGCCACTGCACACTGTGTCCTATGTATCAATTTAACCCATTACTGACAGACCGTCAGTGACTATTGGTGAATTACATAGACTGTGACCAAAGCAACAACTTATCATTTGTTCAGGAAATTCATATTGTTCTAGAAAAAAAAAACATCTGAGAAAAGATCATCTCAACAATTTACTAATCATCTTATTATCACCTATAGGAAGAAAGTAAGAAAGCGACACAAGGAGTGAAACTATCTCCACCGAGGGAGGCGGGTAATAGCCATGTGTGAGATAGCGATAGCGATAAATACCTCACCTCATAATAACCTTACTACAGTAGTTATATTCTTGTATATAGGAGCAGTATTATAGTAGTTATATTCTTGTATATAGGAGTGGTATTATAGTAGTTATATTCTTGTATATAGGAGCAGTATTATAGTAGTTATATTCTTGTATATAGGAGCAATATTATAGTAGTTATATTCTTGTATATAGTAGGTAGTATTATAGTAGTTATATTCTTGTATATAGGAGCAGTATTATAGTAGTTATATTCTTGTATATAGGAGGCAGTATTATAGTAGTTATATTCTTGTATATAGGAGCAGTATTATAGTAGTTATATTCTTGTATATAGGAGCAGTATTATAGTAGTTATATTCTTGTATATAGTAGGTAGTATTATAGTAGTTATATTCTTGTATATAGGAGCAGTATTATAGTAGTTATATTCTTGTATATAGGAGGCAGTATTATAGTAGTTATATTCTTGTATATAGGAGCAGTATTATAGTAGTTATATTCTTGTATATAGGAGCAGTATTATAGTAGTTATATTCTTGTATATAGGAGCAGTATTATAGTAGTTATATTCTTGTATATAGGAGCAGTATTATAGTAGTTATATTCTTGTATATAGGATCAGTATTATAGTAGTTATATTCTTGTATATAGGAGCAGTATTATAGTAGTTATATTCTTGTATATAGGAGCAGTATTATAGTAGTTATATTCTTGTATATAGGAGCAGTATTATAGTAGTTATATTCTTGTATATAGTAGGTAGTATTATAGTAGTTGTATTCTTGTATATAGGATCAGTATTATAGTAGTTATATTCTTGTATATAGGAGCAGTATTATAGTAGTTATATTCTTGTATATAGGAGCAGTATTATAGTAGTTATATTCTTGTATATAGTAGGTAGTATTATAGTAGTTATATTCTTGTATATAGGATCAGTATTATAGTAGTTATATTCTTGTATATAGGAGCAGTATTATAGTAGTTATATTCTTGTATATAGGAGCAGTATTATAGTAGTTATATTCTTGTATATAGGAGCAGTATTATAGTAGTTATATTCTTGTATATAGGAGCAGTATTATAGTAGATATATTCTTGTATATAGGAGCAGTATTATAGTAGTTATATTCTTGTACATAGTAGGTAGTATTATAGTAGTTATATTCTTGTATATAGGAGCAGTATTATAGTAGTTATATTCTTGTATATAGGATCAGTATTATAGTAGTTATATTCTTGCAGATAGGAGCAGTATTATAATAGATATATTCTTGTACATAGGAGGCAGTATTATAGTAGTCATATTCTTGTATATAGGAGCAGTATTATAGTAGTTATATTCTTGTACATAGGAGGCAGTATTATAGTAGTTATATTCTTGTATATAGGAGCAGTATTATAGTAGTTATATTCTTGTATGTAGGAGCAGTATTATAGTAGTTATATTCTTGTACATAGGAGGCAGTATTATAGTAGTTATATTCTTGTATATAGGAGCAGTATTATAGTAGTTAATTCTAATTATAGTAGTTATATTCTTGTATATAGGGGCAGTATTATAGTAGTTATATTCCTGTATATAGGAACAGTATTATAGTGGTTATATTCTTGTACATAGGAGGTATTATTTTATTAAAATGTTCATGTCTTTACGAGTCAATCTTTTAGTAGTGTCATCCTTTCTCCATTTCTCCAGTACATTGCTCAGCAGGGGCTCCTATAAGTATAGGGGGATAATGTATGAACTTCTTACTGATGTATTATGGGAGGGACATTCCTGATAAATCTATATTAACATAGTGAAGGCGATGGAGCTGGATCGTGTACAGACTTCGTGTTTCTGTCTCCATTGATATCTGAACCTGCTGTGACTCATTGTGCGCTCGCTGGCATGTCGCATTGAGCGGTCGGGTGCACGCAGTGGCATTACAGAGGAGATTCTACCAACCCGTCACCAGCCTGGCAGCACTAATGTCTCGCTGCTCTGTTACCATGGCATTCATTTCACTTGGTTTAACAAGGAATGAAAACAGATTCTCCCCTAACGCTCATTATGTAGAAATTTCATTGTTCGGAAGCCTGAAGGCCAGGAACACCGCGCCCATCTGTAACCACAACCTGCAGCCAGGACCCGTGCCATATTATGTAAAATTAAGTCAAAACCCACCGTATCCTCCAAAATGTTAAAGGGAATGTCCAATATTAGAAAAATGCTGCTTTATTCTAGCAAAAACAGCGCCACTTCTGTCCACAGGTTGTATTTGGTATTGAAGTGAATGGGACTGAGCTGCAGGACTACAAATGACCTGTGGATAAGAGTGGTGCTATTTTTTGCAGAGTTTTCCTTGTGCAGATATATCCAGACACCTGAAATATATATCTAGTTTGCAATGTCCTGATATCTGGTTTCTGCATATTTGCCTTGAATGTGGCCGTACACTTCAGCTGTATGAGGGCTCGATCAGACAACAGCAATTCCTCTCGACCTCACCATACACATGCACACTCGGCTCGATCGAGGGCGTGTGTATTCTAAATGATGAGAGAGGGCAGAGGGAAGCTACTGCCAGACTTGTCTCCTTCAGACTCATCTGACTCTTTCAAACTCCTCTGTCCTTCTCCTCCAGACTCCTCTGTCCTTCTCCTCCAGACTCCTCTGTCCTTCTCCTCCAGACTCCTCTGTCCTTCTCCTCCAGACTCCTCTGTCCTTCTCCTCCAGACTCTTCTGTCTTCTCCTCCAGACTCCTCTGTCTTCTCCTCCAGACTCCTCTGTCCTTCTCCTCCAGACTCCTCTGTCCTTCTCCTCCAGACTCCTCTGTCCTTCTCCTCCAGACTCTTCTGTCTTCTCCTCCAGACTCCTCTGTCTTCTCCTCCAGACTCCTCTGTCCTCATCCTCCAGACCCCTGTCCTCCTCCAGACTCCTCTGTCCTCCTCCTCCAGACTCCTCTGTCCTTCTCCTCCAGACTCCTCTGTCTTCTCCTCCAGACTCCTCTGTCCTTCTCCTCCAGACTCCTCTGTCCTTCTCCTCCAGACTCCTCTGTCCTCCTCCAGACTCCTCTGTCCTCCTCCTCCAGATTCCTCTGTCCTTCTCCTCCAGACTCCTCTGTCCTTCTCCTCCAGACTCCTCTGTCCTCCTCCTCCAGACCCCTCTGTCCTCCTCCTCCAGACCCCTCTGTCCTTCTCCTCCAGACCCCTCTGTCCTTCTCCTCCAGACCCCTCTGTCCTTCTCCTCCATACCCCTGTCCTCCTCCAGACTCCTCTGTCCTCCTCCTCCAGATTCCTCTATCCTTCTCCTCCAGATCCCTGTCCTCCTCCAGACTCCTCTGTCCTCCTCCTCCAGACTCCTCTGTCCTTCTCTTCCAGACTCCTCTGTCCTTCTCTTCCAGACTCCTCTGTCCTTCTCCTCCAGACCCCCTGTCCTTCTCCTCCAGACCCCTCTGTCCTTCTCCTCCAGACCCCTCTGTCCTTCTCCTCCAGACCCCTCTGTCCTTCTCCTCCAGACCCCTCTGTCCTTCTCCTCCAGACCCCTCTGTCCTTCTCCTCCAGACCCCTCTGTCCTTCTCCTCCAGACCCCTCTGTCCTTCTCCTCCAGACCCCTCTGTCCTTCTCCTCCAGACCCCTCTGTCCTTCTCCTCCAGACTCCTCTGTCCTTCTCCTCCAGACTCCTCTGTCCTTCTCCTCCAGACTCCTCTGTCCTTCTCCTCCAGACTCCTCAGTCCTTCTCCTCCAGACCCCTCTTTCCTTCTCCTCCAGACTCCTCTGTCCTTCTCCTCCAGAGTCCTCTGTCCTTCTCCTCCAGACTCCTCTGTCCTTCTCCTCCAGACTCTTCTGTCTTCTCCTCCAGACTCCTCTGTCCTTCTCCTCCAGACTCCTCTGTCCTTCTCCTCCAGACTCCTCTGTCCTTCTCCTCCAGACTCCTCTGTCATTCTCCTCCAGACCCCTCTGTCCTTCTCCTCCAGACTACTCTGTCCCCCTCCTCCAGACTCCTCTGTCCTTCTCCTCCAAACTCCTTTTTCCTTCTCCTCCAGACTCCTCTGTCCTTCTCCTCCAGACTCCTCTGTCCTTCTCCTCCAGACTCCTCTGTCCCTTTCCTCCAGACTATTCTGTCCTTTACCTCCAGACTCCTCTGTCCTTCTCCTCCAGACCCCTCTGTCCTTCTCCTCCAGACTACTCTGTCCCCCATCTACAGACCCCTCTGTCCTCTTTCCTTCTCCTCCAGACCCCTCTGTCCTCCTCCTCCAGACCTCTCTGTCCTCCTCCAGACTCCTCTGTTCTCCTCCTCCAGACCCCTCTGTCCTTCTCCTCCAGACCCCTCTGTCCTTCTCCTCCAGACCCCTCTGTCCTTCTCCTCCAGACCCCTCTGTCCTTCTCCTCCAGACCCCTCTGTCCTTCTCCTCCAGACCTCCCTGTCCTTCTCCTCCAGACCCCTCTGTCCTTCTTCTCCAGACCCCTCTGTCCTTTTTCCTTCTCCTCCAGACCCCTCTGTCCTCCTCCTCCAGACCTCTCTGTCCTTCTCCAGACTCCTCTGTTCTCCTCCTCCAGACTTCTCTGTCCTTCTCCTCCAGACCCCTCTGTCCTCCTCCTCCAGACCTCTCTGTCCGTCTCCAGACTCCTCTGTTCTCCTCCTCCAGACTCCTCTGTTCTCCTCCTCCAGACTCCTCTGTCCTTCTCCTCCAGACCCCTCCGTTCTTCTCCTCCAGACCCCTTTGTCCTCTTTCCTTCTCCTCCAGACTCCTCTGTCATCCTCCAGACCCCTCTGTCCTTTTCCTCCAGACCCCTCTGTCCTTCTCCTCCAGACCCCTTTGTCCTTTTTCCTTCTCCTCCAGACTCCTCTGTCATCCTCCAGACCCCTCTGTCCTTCTCCTCCAGACCCCTCTCTCCTTCTCCAGACCCCTCTGTCCTTCTCCTCCAGACCCCTCTGTCCTTCTCCTCAAGACCCCTCTGTCCTCCAGAGCCCTCTGTACTTTTCCTCCAGACCCCTCTGTCCTCCTCCTCCAGACCCCTCTGTCCTCCTCCTCCAGACCCCTCTGTCCTTCTCCTCCAGACCCCTCTGTCCTTCTCCTCCAGACTCCTCTGTCCTTCTCCTCCAGACCCCTCTGTCCTTCTCCTCCAGACCCCTCTGTCCTTCTCCTCCAGACCCCTCTGTCCTTCTCCTCCAGACCCCTCTGTCCTCCTCCAGACTCCTCTGTCCTCCTCCAGACTCCTCTGTCCTCCTCCTCCAGAATCCTCTGTCCTTCTCCTCCAGATCCCTGTCCTCCTCCAGACTCCTCTGTCCTCCTCCTCCAGACTCCTCTGTCCTTCTCTTCCAGACTCCTCTGTCCTTCTCCTCCAGAATCCTCTGTCCTTCTCCTCCAGAATCCCAGAATCCTCTGTCCTTCTCCTCCAGACTCCTCTGTCCTCCTCCTCCAGACTCCTCTGTCCTCTTCCTCCAGACTCCTCTGTCCTCCTCCTCCAGACTCCTCTGTCCTCCTCCTCCAGACCCCTCTGTCCTCCTCCTCCAGACCCCTCTGTCCTCCTCCTCCAGACCCCTCTGTCCTTCTCCTCCAGACCCCTCTGTCCTTCTCCTCCAGACCCCTCTGTCCTTCTCCTCCAGACCCCTCTGTCCTTCTCCTCCAGACTCCTCTGTCCTTCTCCTCCAGACTCCTCTGTCCTTCTCCTCCAGACTCCTCTGTCCTTCTCCTCCAGACTCCTCTGTCCTTCTCCTCCAGACTCCTCTGTCCTTCTCCTCCAGACTCCTCTGTCCTTCTCCTCCAGACTCCTCTGTCCTTCTCCTCCAGACTCCTCTGTCCTTCTCCTCCAGACTCCTCTGTCCTTCTCCTCCAGACTCCTCTGTCCTTCTCCTCCAGACTCCTCTGTCCTTCTCCTCCAGACTCCTCTGTCCTTCTCCTCCAGACTACTCTGTCCTTCTACTCCAGACTACTCTGTCCTTCTCCTCCAGACTCCTCTGTCCTTCTCCTCCAGACTCCTCTGTCCTTCTCCTCCAGACCCTCTGTCCTTCTCCTCCAGACTACTCTGTCCTTCTCCTCCAGACCCCTCTGTCCTTCTCCTCCAGACTCCTCTGTCATTCTCCTCCAGACTCCTCTGTCCTTCTCCTCCAAACTCCTTTTTCCTTCTCCTCCAGACTCCTCTGTCCTTCTCCTCCAGACTCCTCTGTCCTTCTCCTCCAGACTCCTCTGTCCCTTTCCTCCAGACTATTCTGTCCTTTACCTCCAGAATCCTCTGTCTTCCTCCATACACCTTTTTCCTTCTCCTCCAGACCCCTCAGTCCTTCTCCTCCAGACTCCTCTGTCCTCCTCCAGACTCCTCTATCCTCCTCCAGACTCCTCTGTCCTTCTCCTCCAGACCCCTCTGTCCTTCTCCTCCAGACCCCTCTGTCCTTCTCCTCCAGACCCCTCTGTCCTTCTCCTCCAGACCCCTCTGTCCTTCTCCTCCAGACCCCTCTGTCCTTCTCCTTCAGACCCCTCTGTCCTTCTTCTCCAGACCCCTCTGTCCTTTTTCCTTCTCCTCCAGACCCCTGTCCTCCTCCTCCAGACTCCTCTGTTCTTCTCCTCCAGACTCCTCTGTCCTTCTCTTCCAGACCTCTCTGTCCTCCTCCTCCAGACCTCTCTGTCCTTCTCCAGACTCCTCTGTTCTTCTTCTCCAGACTCCTCTGTCCTTCTCCTCCAGAGCCCTCCGTCCTTCTCCTCCAGACCCCTTTGTCCTTTTCCTCCAGACTCCTCTGTCATCCTCCAGAACCCTCTGTCCTCCTCCTCCAGACCCCTCTGTCCTCCTCCTCCAGACCCCTCTGTCCTTCTCCTCCAGACCCCTCTGTCCTTCTCCTCCAGACCCCTCTGTCCTTCTCCTCCAGACCCCTCTGTCCTCCTCATCCAGACCTCTTTGTCCTTCTCCTCCAGACTCCTCTGTCTTTCTCCTCCAGACCCCTCTGTCCTCCTCCTCCAGACCCCTTTGTCCTTTTTCCTTCTCCTCCAGACCCCTCTGTCCTCCTCCTCCAGACCCCTCTGTCCTCCTCCTCCAGACCCCTCTGTCCTCCTCCTTCAGACTCCTCTGTTCTCCTCCTCCAGACTCCTCTATCCTTCTCCTCCAGACCCCTCTGTCCTCCTCCTCCAGACCTCTCTGTCCTTCTCCAGACTCCTCTGTTTTCCTCTGCCAGACTCCTCTGTCCTTCTCCTCCAGACCCATCCGTCCTTCTCCTCCAGACACTTTGTCCTTTTTCCTTCTCCTCCAGACCCCTCTGTCCTTCTCCTCCAGACCCCTCTGTCCTCCAGACCCCTCTGTCCTCCAGACCCCTCTGTCCTCCAGAGCCCTCTGTCCTTTTCCTCCAGACCCCTCTGTCCTTCTCCTCCAGACCCCTCTGTCCTTTTCCTCAGACCCCTCTGTTCTTCTCCTCCAGACCTCTCTGTCCTTCTCCAGACCCCTCTGTCCTTCTCCTCCAGACCCCTCTGTCCTCCTCCTCCAGACCCCTCTGTCCTTCTCCTCCAGACCCATCTGTCCTCCTGATCCAGACCCCTCTGTCCTTCTCCTCCAGACCTCTCTGTCCTTTTCCTCAGACCCCTCTGTTCTTCTCCTCCAGACCTCTCTGTCCTTCTCCAGACCCCTCTGTCCTGCTCCTCCAGACCCCTCTGTCCTCCTCCTCCAGACCCCTCTGTCCTTCTCCTCCAGACTCCTCTGTCCTCCTCCTCCAGACCCCTCTGTCCTCCTGATCCAGACCCCTCTGTCCTTCTCCTCCAGACCTCTCTGTCCTTCTCCTCCAGACCCCTCTGTCCTTCTCCTCCAGACCCCTCTGTCCTCCTCCTCCAGACCCCTCTGTCCTTCTCCTCCAGACCCCTCTGTCCTCCTGATCCAGACCCCTCTGTCCTTCTGATCCAGACCTCTTTGTCCTTTTTCCTTCTCCTCCAGACCCCTCTGTCCTCCTACTCCAGACCCCTCTGTCCTTCTCCTCCAGACCCCTCTGTCCTTCTCCTCCAGACTCCTCTGTCCCCCTCCTCCAGACTCCTCTGTCCCCCTCCTCCAGACTCCTCTGTCCCCCTCCTCCAGACTCCTCTGTCCCCCTCCTCCAGACTCCTCTGTCCTTCTCCTCCAGACCCCTATGGCAGCAGTTTATGTTTTGTGAGAACATAATGATAAGTCATGCTTAAAATAAACAAGTCCGGTCCCCCACCCTCAGTAATCAGTAAGAGTTAGGACACCTTCATACATATCAGTGTGCGGCGCAGCGGCAACATTCATCTAATGTATATGGCTGCTAGGTCACATGACTCAAAGATGTGTGGGGATAAATTACCGCCTGTTTTCATCAGGATTTTGTTTGCTGATCTGGATGTGATTGGAGTATAAAATATACTTAAATAAACATCGGTTCATGTTAAGTAAAGCAAAGATATCTACAGCTCATCACCACCAGCAGCTGTAAAGTGAGATGTCGATAAAAGCTGAATTACACTTTAATTAAAGCCTTAAAAACTGCAATGGAAATCACAAATATAAACCTCGTAACTGTATCATAATCTTATAATATCAGCCATAAAACACAAGACGTATAGTTCTCCTGTCGGTGATCCATCTGCCTGCAGGGATTCTGGACTGTAATGGTGATTCATAAATCCACTCTGGTTTTGCTCAGAAGGGGTTAACAGCGGTCAGTAGTAAGGCAGCTGGCGTCTGTTCTTCACCATCCAATCCACATGCAGTGGTAATAACAAGTGGGTGACAAGCCCTTCAGATATGTAGAATGATGATAACAAGGCTGTGACGCTCTTCATGTAACCTGACCTGGCGCCCATTTATTTTCCTTTACATTTTTATCTTCTTTAAAGGGGTACTCCGCCGAAAAACATCTTATCCCCTATCCTTTGGAGTACCCCTTTAATATTAAGTGTATCGTAACACAGATATTATGGCTGGAGTGGGTTGTGGGCGTACGTGGCAGGGGACGGACCCAAAATCCGAATCGTTGTACAGCGCTTCACCGGGATGAAAAAAGGCAATTTTTGCAGGAATACTGTGTTAACTTTTTATTTCCAATGTACCAGTAGTATACATGGCCAATATTCCTTACACAGATTGAGGATGTGCAGGACAACACGTTTCTAGAGGGGATTCCTCTCTTCCTCAGGTCCGTTTATTGGGAGGTGAAAGTATTTACACAGTGTGGGGACTTGAAACTTTTCAAATTTTGGCGGGTAGTTGAGGTCACTGGGGGCTGGTGTGTGATGTGATGTTTGCTGTGGGCTTTTACAGGGTGTAGCTATAACACACAGAAATTTTCCCCCATTGAAATCAATAGAAACGTTTGGGTCTATGGCAGGGCTTGGATGGGAGACTGGAGGGATACGTTGCGAATGTATATTTAGCTGTGAGTGATGGCTGAGGTCAATAGGTTAAGTGGATAATGGCTAGGATGGAAGTAGTTAATAAACTTTGTGGTTACATTAGAATTAGAGATGAGCGAACTTACAGTAAATTCAATTTGTCACAAACTTCTCGGCTCAGCAGTTGATGGCTTTTCCTGCATAAATTAGTTCAGCCTTCAGGTGCTCCGGTGGGCTGGAAAAGGTGGATACAGTCCTAGGAAAGAGTCTCCTAGGACTGTATTCACCTTTTCCAGCCCACAGGAGCACCGGAAAGCTGAACTAATTTATGCAGGAAAAGTCATCAACTGCCGAGCCAAGAAGTTTGTGACGAATGGAATTTACTGTAAGTTCGCTCATCTCTAATTAGAATATTTAGTTAAGTACGATTGGTGGTTGGGAGGAAGTTATTAATAAGGTTGTGGTTAGCAATACACATTCTATTGCTAACCACAACCTTATTAATAACTTCCTCCCAACCACCAATCGTACTTAACTAAATAATCTAATGTAACCACAAAGTTTATTAATTACTTCCATCTTAGCCATTATCCACTTAACCTATTGACCTCAGCCGTCACTCACAGCTAAATATCCATTCGCAACCCCGTATCCATCCGGTCTCCCATCCAAGCCACAGCCAGACCCAAAGCTGCTTAGCTTAAACACAAACTGAGCCAGCCCTGCCATGGACCCAAACGTGTCTATTGATTTCAATGGGGAAAATTTCTGTATGTTATAGATACACCCTGTAAAAGCTCACAGCAAACTAAACTGAGATCATGGGGGCTGACATCACATACCAGCCCCCGGTGACCTCAACTACCCGCCAAAATTTGAAAAGTTTGAAGTTCACACTGCATAAATACTTTCACCTCACAGTAAATAAACGGACCTGACGAAGAGAGGAATCCCCTCTAGAAATGCGTTGTCCTGCACATCCTCAATCTGTGTAAGGAATATTGCCCGTGTATAGTACTGGTACATTGGAAATAAAAAGTTAACACAGTATTCCTGGGAAAATTGCCTTTTTCATCCTGGTGAAGCGCTGTACAACCAGTGGGATTTTGGGTCCGTCCCCTGCCACAGACGCCCACAACCCACTCCAGCCTGCCTCCTGACTGCCTGCCAGCGGTGTGAACATCCCCCCCAGAACCTCGCCGCACATCCAGCATCCCAATCGCCTGCCAGCGTTGCCGACAGCAAGTGGCCCCCGGAACCTTGCCGCACACCAGTTTCGAGCGCATCTCCGAGTTGTGCCTGTACTGTAGCACAAGGTGAGAGGCATTTTTTTCATTCATTTTACAATCACCCTTGTTTTCCAAAGGTAACAGCACTATCAAGGCGCCACCTCTGCATTTTCTTTTTTACATACTCCTTTAACACAGATATTATAGAATAATAATGTAGCCTTATATTTTATGGTATAATCATATACATTGAATACCCTATTAATTAGAGCCCCCCTCATATAGTGGTATGTTGGACCCCCTTTGGCCTTCAGAACTGCAGCATTTCATTGAGGCATAGATTGTGCAGGAATATCGGCCCACGTGGACAGGATCCTGACATTCCCTGAACAGTCCATTCCAACTCATCTTAGAGATGACCATACGACTCATGTGGTGGGAGGAAACAGCTGCCATGAAGGGGTGAAGTTGCATAGATAAGCCCTACTGCGGAAATGTCCACAGGTTTCAGAGGAGCCAGGGTACCCAAAGAAAACATTCCATGCAACATTACACCTCCTCCACCAGCCTAAACTGTTCAAGCCTGACAGCAAGGACCCAATGACTTATGCCGCCCTCTCATCAGCCTGTTGCCACAGAGATCTGCCTCTACATGACCGGCCATGTTCTCCCACAGAGATCTGGATCCATCTGACCAGGACATGTTTATCCTCAGAGATCTGGATCCATCTGACCAGACCATGTTTCTCTATAGAGATCTGGATCCATCTGACCAGGTCATGTTTCTCTATAGACATCTGGATCCATCTGACCAGGCCATGTTTCTCTATAGAGATCTGGATCCATCTGACCAGACCATGTTTCTCTATAGAGATCTGGATCCATCTGACCAGGCCATGTTTCTCTATAGAGATCTGGATCCATCTGACCAGGCCATGTTTCTCTATAGAGATCTGGATCCATCTGACCAGGCCATGTTTCTCTATAGAGATCTGGATCCATCTGACCAGACCATGTTCCTCTATAGAGATCTGGATCCATCTGACCAGGCCATGTTTCTCTATAGAGATCTGGATCCATCTGACCAGGACATGTTTCTCTATAGAGATCTGGATTCATCTGACCAGGACATGTTTCTCTATAGAGATCTGGATCCATCTGACCAGGCCATGTTTCTCTATAGAGATCTGGATCCATCTGACCAGGCCATGTTTCTCTATAGAGATCTGGATCCATCTGACCAGGCCATGTTTCTCTATAGAGATATGGATCCATCTGACCAGGCCATGTTTCTCTATAGAGATCTGGATCCATCTGACCAGGCCATCTTTCTCTGTAGAGATCTGGATCCATCTGATCTGGACATGTTTCTCTATAGAGATCTGGATCCATCTGATCTGGACATGTTTCTCTATAGAGATCTGGATCCATCTGACCAGGTCATGTTTCTCTATAGAGATCTGGATCCATCTGACCAGGACATGTTTCTCTATAGAGATCTGGATCCATCTGACCAGGACATGTTTCTGTATAGAGATCTGGGCCCATCTGACCAGGCCATGTTTCTCTATAGAGATCTGGATCCATCTGACCTGGACATGTTTCTTTATAGAGATCTGGATCCATCTGACCAGGCCATGTTTCTCTATAGAGATCTGGATCCATCTGACCAGGTCATGTTTCTCTATAGAGATCTGGATCCATCTGACCAGGTCGTGTTCCTCTATAGAGATCTGGATCCATCTGACCTGGACATGTTTCTCTATAGAGATCTGGATCCATCTGACCAGGACATGTTTCTCTATAGATATCTGGATCCATCTGACCAGGCCATGTTTCTCTATAGAGATCTGGATCCATCTGACCAGGCCATGTTTCTCTGTAGAGATCTGAATCCATCTGACCTGGACATGTTTCTCTATAGAGATCTGGATCCATCTGACCAGGTCATGTTTCTCTATAGAGATCTGGATCCATCTGACCAGGCCATGTTTCGCCACAGAGATCTGGATCCATTTGACCAGGTCATGTTTCTCTATAGAGATCTGGATCCATCTGACCAGGACATGTTTCTCCACAGAGATCTGGATCCATCTGACCAGGCCATGTTTCTCTATAGAGATCTGGATCCATCTGACCAGGACATATTTCTCTATAGAGATCTGGATCCATCTGACCAGGACATGTTTCTCTATAGAGATCTGGATCCATCTGACCAGGCCATGTTTCTCTATAGAGATCTGGATCCATCTTACCAGGCCATGTTTCTCTATAGAGATCTGGATCCATTTTACCAGGCCATGTTTCTCTATAGAGATCTGGATCCATCTGACCAGGCCATGTTTCTCTATAGAGATCTGGATCCATCTGACCAGGCCATGTTTCTCTATAGAGATCTGGATCCATCTTACCAGGTCATGTTTCTCTATAGAGATCTGGATCCATTTTACCAGGCCATGTTTCTCTATAGAGATCTGGATCCATCTGACCAGGCCATGTTTCTCTATAGAGATCTGGATCCATCTGACCAGGACATGTTTCTCTATAGAGATCCGGATCCACCTGACCAGTCCATGTTTCTCTATAGAGATCTGGATCCATCTGACCAGGTCATGTTTCTCTATAGAGATCTGGATCCATCTGACCAGGTCATGTTTCTCTATAGAGATCTGGATCCATCTGACCAGGTCATGTTTCTCTATAGAGATCTGGATCCATCTGACCAGGACATGTTTCTCTATAGAGATCTGGATCCATCTGACCAGGCCATGTTTCTCTATAGAAATCTGGATCCATCTGACCAGGTCATGTTTCTCTATAGAGATCTGGATCCATCTGACCAGGTCATGTTTCTCTATAGAGATCTGGATCCATCTGACCAGGACATGTTTCTCTATAGAGATCTGGATCCATCTGACCAGGACATGTTTCTCTATAGAGATCTGGATCCATCTGACCAGGTCATGTTTCTCTATAGAGATCTGGATCCATCTGACCAGGTCATGTTTCTCTATAGAGATCTGGATCCATCTGACCAGGCCATGTTTCTCTATAGAGATCTGGATCCATCTGACCAGGACATGTTTCTCTATAGAGATCTAGATCCATCTGACCAGGCCATGTTTCTCTATAGAGATCTGGATCCATCTACATTCTATATATCGCTACATGAGTAAATCCCACAAGGTTTGTGATGTGATCCTCGGCCTCGCCTCAAGTCGTTCTGATCACTGGATTTTTCCATCTTTAGCAGATTTACATTAAAACTGATCCCCAATAAACCGATCAATGCTGCAATCTGTGGTCACATGATTGAGTGCACTGTAGTGTAGTAATGCAGTATATAAGATACAGTATCATACAATAAATAACTGAGAAAAAGCAGCCGGCACAACCTCCTCATAAAATATCCATTGTTAATGAAAATTCAGCCAGTCTAGTTGAAAATTGGTGGTACTCCGCTATCCTCTGCTTACCATGGACTAGGATGTTTCAGTGCTGTGTGCAGTGTGTACAGGTGACTGCTGTTTCGCGCCTTCAAAGCTCGAAACAGCTGTCACCTGTACACACTGCACCCAGCACTCAAGTGTCCCAGCCCATGGTGAGCAGAGGATAGTCTGTGTTTTATCACTGTCTGCAGTGTGTACTGGTGACAACTGTTTTGCACCTTGAAGGCACCAAACAGCTGTCACCTTTAAACACTGCACCCAGCACTGAAGCGTCCCAGCCAATGGTGAGCAGAGAATAGCTAAGCACTGGTTGACAATTGGCAGTGCTCAGCTATCCTCTGCTCACCATGGACTAGGATGCTTCAGTGCTGGTGCAGTGTGTACACATGACTGCTGTTTCGCACCTTCAGTGCAGTATATAAGATAAAAGCAGCCGGCACACCCTCCTCATAAAACATCCATTGTTAATGAAAATTCAGCCAGTCTAATTGAAAATTGGTGGTACTCAGCTATCCTCTGCTTACCATGGACTAGGATGTTTCAGTGCTGTGTGTAGTGTGTACAGGTGACTGCTGTTTCGCGCCTTCAAGGCGCGAAACAGCTGTCAACTGTCCACACTGCACCCAGCACTGAAGCATCCCAGCCCATGGATAGCAGAGGATAGTCTGTGTTTTATCACTGTCTGCAGTATGTACAGGTGACTACTGTTTTGCACCTTGAAGGCGCAAAACAGCTGTCACCTCTACACACTGCACCCAGTGCAATGTTGTGGATAAACACTTAGAGCGACATATAGTCAGTTGCCTCTTTCTCTTCTACACCTGAACAATACAGTGTCATCCATATGCAGCCACTGCAGCTTATGAATATATCTGGGTCGGTTTCACACTGTCGCATTACGGATCCAATTTGTACAGTGCAGTGTGACAATCTATTTCCGCACAAGGGCCCGGGGGTAAGAGGGCCCAGGGTCACCAGTCTACCTGTTGCTAACCACTGCTCTTGTGCTAGACAGGTAGGGGCCCCCAGATAGGTGCCCGCAGTCTATATCCCTCCCCTCTCACGTAACATGGATGAGGCCTTCACTAGTCAATAGACCTGTCACTTGTCACACGATTGGCGCAATCATGTGACTTATACCTTATAATCCAGGAGCGATCGCATCTGCTCCAGGTCCAGATTGCCCATCGTCTCGCTCATCTCCTCCTCTGGAGCTTCCACTTTCTGAAATACACAAGACCAGGAACCGGAATTCACTCAATGTTCAGCACTTCAGCGGTTGAATAACTACAATTACCAGCATGCTGGGAGCTGTAAGGGCATGTTCACACTGAGGAACTGGAGAGGAATTTACTTATTCTGCTCGCTTATTCCTCTCCAATTTGAGTTTAACTGTATTTCCGCCGCTGAATTCCGTTCCGCATGAAGAATAAACATGTTCTTTCTTCATGCAGAATCTGCATTTTTGTCCCATAGAAATCAATGACATTTTTTTTTCAGCCAGACGCCGTTCCGAGTGGAATTTGCGTGGAAATTCCGTGCAAAGAAAAAAAAAAAAAAAAAAAAAAGGAAAATTGTAATTGGTGGTTGTCGTCCAGCAAAAAAAAGGTTTCCTCCTATATTTCCACACGGAATTCTGCGCAGAATTCCGCATCAATTCCACGCAAATTCCATGCGGAAAAAAAAAGGTAATTCCACGACAGAATTTTTAAGCGAGAATTCCTCGCCAATTCCTCAGTGTGAACATACTTTTATTGTGCATCGGCCTGTTTCTACATTTGCTCTCATGCTTAAGGGTACGCTCACACATGCGGATTACCTGCGGAATTTCCGCACCGTATTAGCTGCGGAAAATCTGCAGCGGATTTTGCTACCATTGACTTCAATGGGTCATCAGAAAATCTGCAATAGAGGCAGTTTTGCAGATTTTCCTTCGGACCCATTGAATTCAATGGTAGCAGATTATCTGCAAATACACTGCGGAAATTCTGCAGGTAATCCGCCCGTGTGAGCGTACCCTTACACTGCAACTTTGCTCCATTAAGGGTGTGTTCCCACCTGGCGTATACGCAGTGTATTCCACGCTGAGCAAAATTTATGGCAGCAGCGGGAGTATTCCTCGCTCACTATACACACAGGGCTTTCCGGTGGCAGCCCTATGCGTGTAATGAGTTTTGGAGGTGGGCCCGTGTGTTGGCGCGACTGCGTAGGAGGTAATACTCACGTGTCCCTGCCGCTCCGGACCCGTCACCACTGCCCTGGATTTTCCTCGCTCTCCGTCGCCGCCATCACGTCGTTACGCACGTACGCGACGACGAGGAAGGAGAGGGCCGGCCATACAGGGGATCCCTGAACGGAGAAGACACCGAGGAGGCAGGTAAGGTCCCTCCCGGTGTCCTGTAAGCACTAACCCGGCTATTCAGTCGGGCTGTTCGGGACGCCGCGGTGAAATCGCTGAACAGCCGGGTTAGTGTCACTTTCCCTTCAGACGCGGCGGTCAGCTTTGATCGCCGCGTCTGAAGGGTTAATACAGGGCATCACCGCGATCGTTGATGTCCTGTATTAGCCGTGGGTCCCGGCCATTGATGGCCGCAGGGACCGCCGTGATAGGGGTGTATTCGCCGTATAAGACGCACCGACTTTTTCCCCCCAGTTTTGGGGAATAAAAAGTGCGTCTTATACGACGAAAAATACGGTAAGTATCCTAAAATTGCCCTGAAAAAAAGGTGTCCTGTAATAAAATAATGTCCTGTAACAGGTATAGCGTACAGATCAGTTTGTATAATGGATATTGAAGCTGGATCGCTATTACCGTTTTTTCCACTCCACATACCAGTTGTCCGGTAATAGCGATCCAGCTTCAATATCCATTATACAAACTGATCTGTACGCTATACCTGTTACAGGACATTATTTTATTACAGGACACCTTTTTTTCAGGGCAATTTTAGGATACTTATTTACTTTACAGGATACAACGCTACCATTTACAAGACTGCCATTCATTTATCATTTACAGGATATTTAAAGGGGTACTCCAGTGAAAACCTTTTTTCTTTTAAATCAACTGGTGGCAGAAAGTTAAACATATTTGTAAATTACTTCTATTAAAAAATCTTAATCCTTTCTGTACTTATTAGCTGCTGAATACTACAGAGGAAATTCTTTTCTTTTTGAAATGCTCTCTGATGACATCACGAGCACAGTTCTCTCTGCTGACGTTATTATAATAATAATAACGCTTTATTTATTGTTGTCCTTAGTGGGATTTGAACCCAAGTCCCCAAGCACTGTAAGGCAGCAGTGCTAACCACTGAGCCACCATGCTGCCCTTAGCATACATCTGCTATGCATGGTTGCTAAAATGGACAGAGATGTCAGCAGAGAGCACTGTGCTCGTGATGTCATCAGTGTTCAAAAAAGAAAGGAGTTTCCTCTGTAGCATTCAGCAGCTAATAAGTACTGGAAGGATTAAGATTTTTTAATAGAAGTAATTTACAAATATGTTTAACTTTCTGCCACCAGTTGATGTAAAAGAAAAAAGGTTTTCACCGGAGTACCCCTTTAATCATTGAATATTCATTGCATAGAAGGTTTTTCTGATCAATAAGCATATCAAACAGATTTTCTTTCTAGGAGGAACGTTTCCATTTATTATTTTTATTTTTCATGCCTAGATCCTCATTTTTGTGCACACCAGTTACACTATCATTATGATAAGTGGAGCATTATATGCAACAGTAACATGAGTGTATCACTATATAGCTGGCAGCCATATTAGATACATTGGCTACATCAACCTATGTAATTGAGAGTGTCACCAATACTATTCATCTTCGCTCTGTAGTGTAACACCTAATTGCTCTTATATATTTTATTGTATCTTTTAACCATTTGTCCGCTGCCGTAGGGCCCTGCGCTAACCCATATTTAATATCTTCTAATAAACAATTTATTATTTATCAGTCTAATCATTATTTTTCTTTTTCTCTATTTTTGATACCAGACATCTACCATTTAATCTTTTTTTGATATTGAGCTGAGGACTAATAATCTATTTTTGCCAGATTTGTAAATTACTTCTATTAAAAAAAATTCTTAATCCTTCCAATAATTATCAGCTGCTGAAGTTGAGTTGTTCTTTTCTGTCTGGCAACAGTGCTCTCTGCTGACATCTCTGCTTGTCTCGGGAACTGCACAGAGTAGAAGAGGTTTGCTATGGGGATTTGCTTCTACTCTGGACAGTTCCCGAGACAAGTGTCATCAGAGAGCACTTAGACAGAAATAACAACTCAACTTCAGCAGCTCATAAGTACTGAAAGGATTAATATTTTTTTAATAGAAGTAATTTACAAATCTGGTTAACTTTCTGGAGCCAGTTGATATATATAAAAAAGTTTTTTTCCTGGATAACCCCTTTAAGTATCTGTCCGCGAGGCCTCTGCTGTACTCACCACAGTGTGTGGGGGCGCCATGTCAGGACTGTCTTCCTTGATGCTGAGGTCTTCATTCCGTCCAACTTCGTGCACGTCATCCGCTGCAGGACAAGAACACACACGGTTTTACAATTTTGCACTTCTATAAAAAATTTAAGTCAAATTCCAGTTCCCCTGTGACTCCTCCTCTCCCCCTATACGGAGCATTTAAAGGGGTCATCCAGGAAAAAACTTTTTTCTATATATCAACAGACTCCAGAAAGTTAAAAAGATTCGTAAATTACTTCTATTAAAAAATCTTAATCCTTTCAGTACTTATGAGCTGCTGAAAATGAGTTGTTCTTTTCTGTCTAAGTGCTCTTTGCTGACACCTGTCTCGGGAACTGTCCAGAGTAGAAGCAAATTCCCATAGTAAACCTCTTCTACTCTGTGCAGTTCCCGAGACAAGCAGAGATGTCAGCAGAGAGCACTGTTGCCAGACAGAAAAGAACATTAGAAGTTTTTTTACAACTCTGTTTAAATTTCTGGAGCCAGTTGATATAAAAAATAAGTTTTTTTTCCTGGAATACCCCTTTAAGCTTCTTTCCACACTGCCATCTCCCCCAATAGTCATTGGTACAGTCTGGAGCTTTCTACATTGTAGCAAATATGTGTAAGACTCCGCCCCCTCCTCACACATTAGCTGGCAATCATGTGACAACAAAGCTCTGCCCAGGGAATGCAACATTTAGGGAATCACCATTGGAAGTGTTTTAAAGGGGTACTCCACTGGCCAAAGTTCAGAAGTTCCGAATGCTGTGTGCGCGCTGTGGGGGTCGGCCACGCCCCCTCGTGACGTCCCCCACAGCGTTTGGAACTAAATGTTCCGAAAGCTGGCCAGTGGAGTACCCCTTTAAATCATCATGGATACTGATTGACAGTTCCTTTTATTCCAGACTCCAGACCATAAGGCAATGTTCACATGGTGGAATTTCGGAGCAGAATCGTTCAGAAAAATTCTGCTTGGAACGGGATTCTGCTGCATCGTGCATGTGCCGGAATTTCCACAGCAGATGTTTCCGGAATGCATTTTGGTCTATATGTGGGCATGCTCTGGTGGCGCCCGCTAATTTACAGATTTGTAAATTACTTCTATTAAAAAATCTTAATCCTTCCAGTACTTATAAATTGCTGTATGCTCCACAGTAATGTCCTTTCTGTCCAACCACAGTGCTCTCTGCTGACACCTCTGTCCATGTCAGGAACTGTCCAGAATAGAAGCAAATCTCCATAGCAAACCTATTCTGCTCAGGACAGTTCCTAAAATGGACAGAGGTGTCAGCAGAGAGAACTGTGGTCAGACAGAAAGGGAATTCAAAAAGAAAAGAACTTCCTCTGCAGTATACAGCAGCTGATAAGTACTGGAAGGATTAAGATTTTTAAATAGAAGTAATTTACAAATCTGTTTAACTTACTGGCACCAGTTGAATAATAAAAAAAAATAATAATAATCTTTTCCATGGGAGTACCCCTTTAAATGGGTTGTCCAAGATTAGAAAAACAGAGCTGATTTCTTCACAAAAAAACAAACAAAACAAAAAACAGCACCACATCTGTCCTCAGGTTGTGTGTGGTATTACAAGTATGCTCTATTCACTTCAATGGAACTGAGCTGCAATACCACACCCAACCTGAGGACAAGTGTGACACTATTTCTAGAAGAAATAAAACTATGTTTCTCGAATTCTGGATACAGATTTGTAAGTTACTTATATTTAAAAATCTTAATCCTTCCAGTACTTGTCAGCTACTGTAAGCTCCAGAGGAAGTTGTGTAGTCCTTTCCAGTCTGACCACAGGGCTCTCTGCTGACACCCCTGTCCGTGTCAGGAACTGTTTTCTATGGGGATTTGCTCCTACTCTAGATACTTCCTGACATGGACAGAGGCAGCAGCAGATAACCACTAGGTGTCTCACTTCTCAGCAATTTGCTGTTCACTGCCTGCTGTTAGGGGAATTCTGTCTCTAGCAGCAGATAGACCAATACATGAAGTGGGGCTTAAGTTAGTGCCATGTTCAGCACTATTGCTCCCTGTTCTCAGCCTATAGGAGTTAGAGACTCCAGAGACTCATGACTGGTATCAGCTGTTCCTCCTGTGCTGCTGCTGCACTATCTAGGTCAACGTTTCCCCAACCCATGTGCCTCCAGAGGTTGCAAAACTAATACTCCCAGCATGCTCGAACAGCCAAAAGCTCTAAATGTTTTGGACACTAGGTGTCTCACTTCTCTGCTATTCACTGCCTGTTGTTAGGGGAATTCTGTCTCTAGCAGCAGATAGGCCAAGACAGAACCCATGAAGTAGGGGGCTTAGTTAGGGCTATGTTCAGCACTATTGCTCCCTGTTATCAGCCAGTAGAGTTAGAGCCTCCAGAGACTCATGACTGATATCTAGATCAGGGTTTCCCCAACGTGTGTGCCTCCAGCCTTTGGCTGTCCGGGCATGCTGGGAGTTGTAGTTTTGCAACAGCTCGAAGCACCCTGGTCGGGAAACACTATAGAGTTTCTGTAGTCCAGTGTTTCCCGAACAGGGTGCCTCCAGCTGTTGCAAAACTACAACTCCCAGCATGCCCGGACAAAAGGCTGTAGTTTTGCAACAGCTGGAGGCACCCTGGTCGTGAAACACTGCCTTACAGAGTAACAAACCCTCAGCTCTAAGGTCTCACGTAGACAAGTTCTTGAAGGTTTCGCAGTTGGCGATCATGTTTTTTTCTCTTCCTCTCTTAATATATAAGAGGGATCGGCAATTACAGATCCCGGAGGTTTGTCGCTGCTGATGCCGCCGTCTTTCCGATAGCAATTATTTCAGCGTTTTTTGTTTTTTTTCCCTCCCTAATGCATCCTGCGGCTTCAACAGGAAAGACATTTAGCTGCTGCTGTAAAACAGCGAGAGGCAGAGCGGCAGGGGAGCGGGCGCGTGATCAGAGGACGCTGCGCTGGAACAAGGTGCCACAAGGAGGCAGGACGGTGCGAT
Organism: Hyla sarda; assembly: GCF_029499605.1. Classification (NCBI taxonomy): domain Eukaryota; kingdom Metazoa; phylum Chordata; class Amphibia; order Anura; family Hylidae; genus Hyla; species Hyla sarda. Next base: position 176,761,375 of record NC_079197.1, read on the forward strand.
CAGAGCCCTAGTGGGAGACGGGAAGGAAAATCTGCAGACTTATCCCTGGAGTGTATAGAGTTACTGTAGTCCAGTGTTTCCTGACCAGGGTGCCTCCAGCTGTTGCAAAACTACAGCCTTTTGTCCGGGCATGCTGGGAGTTGTAGTTTTGCAACAGCTGGAGGAACCCTGTTCGGGAAACACTGGACTACAGAAACTCTATAGTGTTTCCCGACCAGGGTGCCTCCAGCTGTTGCAAAACTACAACTCCCAGCATGCCCGGACAGCCAAAGGCTGTCCGGGCATGCTGGGAGTTGTAGTTTTGCAACAGCACACCAGTTGGGTAAGGCTGGGTTCACATCAGGTTTTTGCCATACTGTTTTCAATCTGTTTTTCTAAAGAAAACCGTATGGCAAAAAAAACAAAAACGGATGGAACAGTATGGGAAAAAGGAAACCGTATACTGTTTTTTAAAAGTGCATACAGTTCCGTCTCTTTTTATTTTTTTTTAAAACATAAGTTTTTGAAAATTTTGTCCATTTTTAATGGGAGGGGTCTTGGGTGGGGATTTTAGGATGCAAATGCGCATGTGCAAAGTAAAAACCGTATACATGTGCGTTTCCCTTTGACGTCCATGTTAAAAAAAAACGTATGCAGTTGCAGTGCGGTTTTTTAACCGGAGACAAAACCGTGGTAAACTACGGTTTTGAGTACGGGAGAAAACCGCATTGCAAGCAAACTGTACGCAACCGGATGTATACGGTTTTCAATTATTTGTCTATGTATATACGGTTTTCAATTATTTGTCTATGTATATACGGTTTTCAATTATTTGTCTATGTATATACGGTTTTCAATTATTTGTCTATGTATATACGGTTTTCAATTATTTGTCTATGTATATACGGTTTTCAATTATTTGTCTGTATATACGGTTTTCAATTATTTGTCTATGTATATACGGTTTTCAATAGGTTCCATACATTTTCCATAGTGAAAATGTAAACGGGAAACGTAGTTGAAAAACGTGATGTGAACCCAGCCTTACACTGCAGCTCTGATTATTCTGACTGGCTGGGTAGTAATTCAGTCCATTGAGAGCAGCCAAATACTGTCTTGGGCATGCTGGGAGTTGTAGTTTTGCAACAGCTGGAGGCACCCTGGTTGGAAAACACTGATATAAGAGAAGGGCCCAGGGAGGTCTTGTTCTCTTCTAGATCGCCCTCCCGATGGGGCGCCGCTCAGCCAGCAGCACCACCACAACCCCCCTCTGATTACATGAGCAGGAGGTTTGTTACAGTGTGTCACCCCAGTAGTAAGGAGATTACATGGGGAGGAGGTTTGTTACAGTGTGTCACCCCAGTAGTAAGGTGATTACATGTGGAGGAGGTTTGTTACAGTGTGTCACCCCAGTAGTAAGGAGATTATATGAGGAGGAGGTTTGTTACAGTGTGTCACCCCAGTAGTAAGGAGATTACATGAGCAGGAGGTTTGTTACAGTGTGTCACCCCAGTAGTAAGGAGATTACATGAGGAGGAGGTTTGTAACAGTGTGTCACCCCAGTAGTAAGGAGATTACATGAGGAGGAGGTTTGTTACAGTGTGTCACCCCAGTAGTAAGGAGATTACATGAGGAGGAGGTTTGTTACAGTGTGTCACCCCAGTAGTAAGGAGATTACATGAGGAGGAGGTTTGTTACAGTGTGTCACCCCAGTAGTAAGGAGATTAAATGAGGAGGAGGTTTTTTACAGTGTGTCACCCCAGTAGTAAGGAGATTACATGAGGAGGAGGTTTGTTACAGTGTGTCACCCCAGTAGTAAGATGATTACATGAGGAGGAGGTTTGTTACAGTGTGTCACCCCAGTAGTAAGGATATTACATGAGGAGGAGGTTTGTTACAGTGTGTCACCCCAGTAGTAAGGAGATTACATGAGGAGGAGGTTTGTTACAGTGTGTCACCCCAGTAGTAAGGAGATTACATGAGGAGGAGGTTTGTTACAGTGTGTCACCCCAGTAGTAAGGGGATTACATAAGGAGGAAGTTTGTTACAGTGTGTCACCCCAGTAGTGAGGAGATTACATGAGGAGGAGGTTTGTTACAGTGTGTCACCCCAGTAGTAAGGAGATTACATGAGGAGGAGGAGGTTTGTTACAGTGTGTCACCCCAGTAGTAAGGGGATTACATGAGGAGGAGGTTTGTTACAGTGTGTCACCCCAGTAGTGAGGAGATTACATGAGGAGGAGGTTTGTTACAGTGTGTCACCCCAGTAGTAAGGAGATTACATGAGGAGGAGGAGGTTTGTTACAGTGTGTCACCCCAGTAGTAAGGAGATTACATGGGGAGGAAATTTGTTACAGTGTATCACCACAGTAGTAAGGAGATTACATGGGGAGGAGATTTGTTACAGTGTGTCACCTCAATAGTAAGGAGATTACATGAGGAGGAGGTTTGTTACAGTGTGTCACCCCAGTAGTAAGGAGATTACATGAGGAGGAGGTTTGTTACAGTGTGTCACCCCAGTAGTAAGGATATTACATGAGGAGGAGGTTTGTTACAGTGTGTCACCCCAGTAGTAAGGAGATTACATGAGGAGGAGGTTTGTTACAGTGTGTCACCCCAGTAGTAAGGAGATTACATGAGGAGGAGGTTTGTTACAGTGTGTCACCCCAGTAGTAAGGGGATTACATAAGGAGGAGGTTTGTTACAGTGTGTCACCCCAGTAGTAAGGAGATTACATGAGGAGGAGGTTTGTTACAGTGTGTCACCCCAGTAGTAAGGAGATTACATGAGGAGGAGGTTTGTTACAGTGTGTCACCCCAGTAGTAAGGAGATTAAATGAGGAGGAGGTTTTTTACAGTGTGTCACCCCAGTAGTAAGGAGATTACATGAGGAGGAGGTTTGTTACAGTGTGTCACCCCAGTAGTAAGATGATTACATGAGGAGGAGGTTTGTTACAGTGTGTCACCCCAGTAGTAAGGATATTACATGAGGAGGAGGTTTGTTACAGTGTGTCACCCCAGTAGTAAGGAGATTACATGAGGAGGAGGTTTGTTACAGTGTGTCACCCCAGTAGTAAGGAGATTACATGAGGAGGAGGTTTGTTACAGTGTGTCACCCCAGTAGTAAGGGGATTACATAAGGAGGAAGTTTGTTACAGTGTGTCACCCCAGTAGTGAGGAGATTACATGAGGAGGAGGTTTGTTACAGTGTGTCACCCCAGTAGTAAGGAGATTACATGAGGAGGAGGAGGTTTGTTACAGTGTGTCACCCCAGTAGTAAGGGGATTACATGAGGAGGAGGTTTGTTACAGTGTGTCACCCCAGTAGTGAGGAGATTACATGAGGAGGAGGTTTGTTACAGTGTGTCACCCCAGTAGTAAGGAGATTACATGAGGAGGAGGAGGTTTGTTACAGTGTGTCACCCCAGTAGTAAGGAGATTACATGGGGAGGAAATTTGTTACAGTGTATCACCACAGTAGTAAGGAGATTACATGGGGAGGAGATTTGTTACAGTGTGTCACCTCAATAGTAAGGAGATTACATGAGGAGGAGGTTTGTTACAGTGTGTCACCCCAGTAGTAAGGAGATTACATGAGGAGGAGGTTTGTTACAGTGTGTCACCCCAGTAGTAAGGATATTACATGAGGAGGAGGTTTGTTACAGTGTGTCACCCCAGTAGTAAGGAGATTACATGAGGAGGAGGTTTGTTACAGTGTGTCACCCCAGTAGTAAGGAGATTACATGAGGAGGAGGTTTGTTACAGTGTGTCACCCCAGTAGTAAGGGGATTACATAAGGAGGAGGTTTGTTACAGTGTGTCACCCCAGTAGTAAGGAGATTACATGAGGAGGAGGTTTGTTACAGTGTGTCACCCCAGTAGTAAGGAGATTACATGGGGAGGAAATTTGTTACAGTGTATCACCACAGTAGTAAGGAGATTACATGGGGAGGAGATTTGTTACAGTGTGTCATCTCAATAGTAAGGAGATTACACGAGGAGGAGGTTTGTTACAGTGTGTCACCCCAGTAGTAAGGAGATTACATGAGGAGGAGGTTTGTTACAGTGTGTCACCCCAGTAGTAAGGATATTACATGAGGAGGAGGTTTGTTACAGTGTGTCACCCCAGTAGTAAGGAGATTACATGAGGAGGAGGTTTGTTACAGTGTGTCACCCCAGTAGTAAGGAGATTACATGAGGAGGAGGTTTGTTACAGTGTGTCACCCCAGTAGTAAGGGGATTACATAAGGAGGAGGTTTGTTGCAGTGTGTCACCACAGTAGTAAGGAGATTACATGAGGAGGAGGTTTGTTACAGTGTGTCACCCCAGTAGTAAGGATATTACATGAGGAGGAGGTTTGTTACAGTGTGTCACCCCAGTAGTAAGGAGATTACATGAGGAGGAGGTTTGTTACAGTGTGTCACCCCAGTAGTAAGGAGATTACATGAGGAGGAGGTTTGTTACAGTGTGTCACCCCAGTAGTAAGGGGATTACATAAGGAGGAGGTTTGTTACAGTGTGTCACCCCAGTAGTAAGGAGATTACATGAGGAGGAGGTTTGTTACAGTGTGTCACCCCAGTAGTAAGGAGATTACATGGGGAGGAGATTTGTTACAGTGTGTCACCTCAATAGTAAGGAGATTACATGAGGAGGAGGTTTGTTACAGTGTGTCACCCCAATAGTAAGGAGATTACATGAGGAGGAGGTTTGTTACAGTGTGTCACCCCAGTAGTAAGGGTCAAGGGAGTGGTAAAATTAGCTTTTGCCTATGGTGGCAAAAATCCTTGCCCCTGCCTGAGCCTGTGATATGACAGGAGATGGCGTTTTAAAGCAAAGCTGCAGTGTAAAGCACAGAAACAAATAGTAGCAGCTTGAGACTCTGATGAGGCAGGAGATGAATATCAGTTTTTCCCAACCAGTGTACTATTGTAAAACTACAACTCCCAGCATGTCCAGATGATGTTTTTGGAAGTAAGACACATGTGTGGATCTTTGTCACCCTCCTCTCCACCCTCTCCAGTTCATTACAGGGGAACAAAATTGGACATAATACTCCATATATGAACTGAGAGGACTGAGGAGTCTGGCAGCGGCCTGTCTCCACTTCTTCAAATAAATAAAAAAAAAAAAAAATTCAAAGGCTGACCGGAGGTTGCAGATTTATGAGGGAGCTTGGAGAGATGGAATTCCCCCTCCATATCTGTAATATCGGGCCATCCCAATGCTGAGGTCACAATATCACTGCAGGCTGTAAAGGGAGAGGTTTTCTGTGGAACCAGCCTGCAGTGATGCTAGTTTGGCCACTAGGGGTCAGTGCAAGAAAAATAAAAAAATTAAATAAATACAAAAAAAAAAACAGTGCTGCTGTAAATAGGACACAGTAAAAACAACATGGTGGTGGCAATGGCACTTGCAACTTCCTTTTTAACCATTTTTTTGCCTCGGTGTAGCAACGCTGGTAACACTCTGAGTCAAATTTTTTTTTGTGGGGGGGAGTAGAAGAAAGAATCCATCAATCATTTCCCCACGGAGTGACGGCAAATTCAATCAGCCACTGGACGGCGGACAAAATAATCTGCACGGCGTATTGAAGGGTGTTCGCGTACGAGAACGCCGGCGACATCTGTCATTTTAATTAGTAACGACTAAGTGATCCCGGGGCCTGATTTCCCTGTGTAATAATCGCAGCGCGGAGACGGCGCCAACAGCAACACTTCATTTACTGCACCAGCCGCGGACTGGACGCAGATGATCGGATCGCGTGCGCTGGCATCCAGCCACACGATTCACCGCATTCCGGGCTTATCCTCTGAAACATTCACTGCCGGTCTGAGAGGAAGAGAACAAGACCTACCTGGGCCCTTCTCCTATCCCATTGGCTTTTTTTCAACCAAGGTGCCTCCAGCTGTTGCAAAACTACAACTCCAAAGGCTGTCCGGGCATGCTGGGAGTTGTAGTTTTGCAACAGCTGAAGGCATCCTGTTAGGAAACACTGTCCTGTACACACATCAAGCAGAACACTTTCAAAAAGGTAAATTTTCAGAAAACGGCCAGACCACTGACTGAGGAATCAGGTTACAGCTGCCCATAGAAGTCTATAGAGAGGGAAGGAGAAGGACAAGGGAGACTATCTGACATAGTTGCCGTCTGGTGTGGTTGCATACAACTTGTTGTGATCTGGTAACTATGCTGGTCACATGTCAACCTGTGTTCATATATACTTAAAGGGGTACTCCGCTGCTCAGCGTTTGGAACAAACTGTTCCGAACACTGGAACAAACTGTTCCGAACACTGGAACCGATGCCGGGAGCTCGTGATACCATAGCTCCACCCCCTCATGATGACATGCCCCACCCCCTCAATGCAAGTCTATGGGAGGGGGGCGTGACGGACGTCACGCCCCCTCCCATAGACTTGCATTGAGGGGGCGGGACATCATGAGGGGTGGGGCTATGACGTCACAAGCTCCCGGAGCCGTCTCCAGCGCTCCGAACAGTTTGTTCCAAGCATTTAGCAGTGGAGTACCCTTTTAATTAACAGGAGTCTGCCCCCTTACACGCTCTTTGCTGAGGGTCTGTTACAATTGTATCAAAAGTTTGGCTAAATCAATAGTACAAGTGAGTATAAGTTTTGTAATATATCTTATCAGGGAAAAATTTGCTTCTTTCTGCAATTATCAGGTTACTTTCTGATGATAACTCAGTCTCTCTGGAAAAGTCAGTCACAAAGGATCAGCTGACCAAGGGATCAGGTTACAGCTGTCCATAGAAGTCTGTAGGGAGGAGAGGGGAAGAAGAAGGGAGACCGTCTGAAATAGCAGCCGCCTGGTGTGGTTGCGCCAGATCAACACACACTGCATGTAGTTGTTTTTTTTCCGATCTGGCAGAACCACAGTGGATGGCACCTATGTCGGTCACATATGCATCTGTGCTTGTAGTTTGTTAAAATGGGATCCAGGATAGTTAGCTGGCGGACATACTGGGAGTTGTAGTTTTGCAACAGCTGGAGGCACACTGGTTGGGAAACACTCCACCATAGTGTTTTGCTATTTCGGGTTGGACGTCTTACCTTGGGAGCTTTCTTCGGAAAGGCAAATAGACACCTCGTCGTGTCGGTCATTGTCCTCCACCACCCCGGCAACAGGGTCTTCAGATGGTGTCAGAGATGAGGAAGATTCGAGCAGGTCGGGGAAGGTGGCGGGCCCCCCGCGGGGTGGTGGGACCTCGATGCCCATCAGTCGATACTTCCTTCTTCTGTTCCCGATCCACGTCTGCGCAAATAAGACAGTGAAGTGATACAGAGCGACAAAAACCACACAGCGACCGATCCCCGGTATCTATAGACGTTCTAATCACATTGATCAGCACTATATATGTACAGTGGTCCCTCAAGTTACAATATTAATTGGTTCTGGGACGACTATTGTATGTTGAAACCATTGTATGTTGAGACCATTGTATGTTGAGACCATTGTATGTTGAGACCATAACTCTATGGAAACCTGGTAATTGGTTCTAAAGCCCAAAAATGTCAACCAAAAATAGGAAAAAGTGAGGATTAAAGAAAAAATAAGTAGATAACTAATATAGATAAAGCAAATCCTTACATATAAAAGTAATAAAGATCTGCTGGGAGCTGAAAATCACGGTCTATGTCAGTGTTTTCCAAGTAGGGAGCCTCCAGCTGTTGCAAAACTACAACTCCCAGCATGCCCGGACAGCCAAAGGCTGTCCGGGCATGCTGGGAGTTGTAGTTTTGCAATAGCTGGGGGCACCCTGCTTGGGAAACACTGGTCTATGTAGAGGACAGGATCTTCTTCGGGGTGCTGTACAGTACACAGTGTCCTAAAAAAGTAACATGGAGTCGCCCTCACCTGGTGTCCAAAGGAGCAGGTAACCCTGGTACAGGTAAAGTGTACAGAACATGTAATACCTCCCTGTACTGTAGGGGGCGCTACCAGACACCAGTCAGTGCATACACTTCAGGAATACAGGTAAAGAGTACAGAACATGTAATACCTCCCTGTACTGTAGGGGGCGCTACCAGACACCAGTCAGTGCATACACTTCAGTAATACAGGTAAAGAGTACAGAACATGTAATACCTCCCTGTACTGTAGGGGGCGCTACCAGACACCAGTCAGTGCATACACTTCAGGAATACAGGTAAAGAGTACAGAACATGTAATACCTCCCTGTACTGTAGGGGGCGCTACCAGACACCAGTCAGTGCATACACTTCAGTAATACAGGTAAAGAGTACAGAACTTGTAATACCTCCCTGTACTGTAGGGGCGCTACCAGACACCAGTCAGTACATACACTTCAGGAATACAGGTAAAGAGTACAGAACATGTAATACCTCCCTGTACTGTAGGGGGCGCTACCAGACACCAGTCAGTGCATACACTTCAGTAATACAGGTAAAGAGTACAGAACATGTAATACCTCCCTGTACTGTAGGGGGCGCTACCAGACACCAGTCAGTGCATACACTTCAGTAATACAGGTAAAGAGTAGTACAGAATATGTAATACCTCCCTGTACTGTAGGGGGCGCTACCAGACACCAGTCAGTACATACACTTCAGTAATACAGGTAAAGAGTACAGAACATGTAATACCTCCCTGTACTGTAGGGGCGCTACCAGACACCAGTCAGTGCATACACTTCAGTAATACAGGTAAAGAGTACAGAACATGTAATACCTCCCTGTACTGTATGGGGCGCTACCAGACAGCCAGCCAGTGCATACACTTCAGTAATACAGGTAAAGTGTACAGAACATGTAATACCTCCCTGTACTGTAGGGGGCGCTACCAGACACCAGTCAGTGCATACACTTCAGTAATACAGGTAAAGAGTACAGAACATGTAATACCTCCCTGTACTGTAGGGGGCGCTACCAGACACCAGTCAGTGCATACACTTCAGTTATACAGTTAAAGAGTAGTACAGAATATGTAATACCTCCCTGTACTGTAGGGGGCGCTATCAGACAGCCAGTCAGTGCATACACTTCAGTAATACAGGTAAAGAATACAGAACATGTAATACCTCCCTGTACTGTAGGGGGCGCTACCAGACATCAGTCAGTGCATACGCTTCAGTAATACAGGTGTTTTACCAGTAAATTGCCCATTCTGATTGGTCAGTTCTCTCGGCCATTAACACGTTTCACAGATCTGGGCTGTCTTTGTCCAGATTGTCATTGTATGTTGAGTCTGGTTTCAACTTACAATGGTCCAGAAAAGACCATTGTATGTTGAAACTATTGTATGTTGAGGCCATTGTAAGTTGAGGGATCACTGTATATATGTATGGAAAATAACTTATACATTTACAGTGCATGCGGAAAGTTTTCAGACCCTTTCACATTTTGTTAGGTTCCCCCTTCATTCTGTACTCAGTATCCCATAATGACAAAGTGATAACAGAATGTTAAAAATCTGTGCAAATTTATTAAAAAAGGTAAAACTATAATTCCGCACAGACATCGGAAAGTATTCAGACCCTTTGCTATGACACATGATATTTAGCTCTGGCTCCTCCCATTTCTCCTGATCATCTCTGAGATGTTTCTTCACCTTGATCAGAGTCACTTGTGGTAAATTTAGCTGAATGGACAGAATTTGGGGAGACACAGCCCGGTCTATATAAGGTCTCACAGCTGACACCCCATGAGATGAGAAGAACTGCCTGTAGAGCTCAGAGACGGGATTCTGTGGAGCTACAGATCTGGAGAAGGGGACAAAATATTTCTGCAGCACTGAAGGTTCCCAAGAGCTCAGAGGCCTCCAAAATTCTTATATGGAAGAAGAAGGAACAACCAGGACTCTTCCTAGAGCTGCCGCCCCCCAAACTAAGTAATAGGGGAAGAAGGGACTTGATAAGAGAGGAGACCAAGAACCCAATGGTCTCTCTGGCTGAGCCCCATAGATCCTGTGTACAGAGAAGAGAAACTTCCAGAAGGTCCAGAACCATCACTGCAGCCTCCACAATCCGGGCTTTGTGGCAGAAAGAAGCTTCTCCGTAATAACACATGGAAGATGGCGGATATTATAGAAAAGGATCAGACGGAGAGGAACAAGATTCTCTGGTCTAATGGAACCAAGATTGAACTTTCTGGCCATAATTCTAATTATCATGTCTGGGGGAAACCAGGCACTGCCCATCTCCTCCCCAATACCATAACGACAGTGATCATGGTGGGGGCAGCATCATGTCTGGGGGAAACCAGGCACTGCCCATCACCTGCCCAATACCATCTCTACAGTGATCATGGTGGGGGCAGCATCATGTCTGGAGGAAACCAGGCACTACCCATCACCTGCCCAATACCATCCCTACAGTGATCATGGTGGGGGCAGCATCATGTCTGGGGGAAACCAGGCACTGCCCATCACCTGCCCAATACCATCCCTACAGTGATCATGGTGGGGGCAGCATCATGTCTGGAGGAAACCAGGCACTGCCCATCACCTGCCCAATACCATCCCTACAGTGATCATGGTGGGGGCAGCATCATGTCTGGGGGAAACCAGGCACTGCCCATCACCTGCCCAATACCATCCCTACAGTGATCATGGTGGGGGCAGCATCATGTCTGGAGGAAACCAGGCACTGCCCATCACCTGCCCAATACCATCCCTACAATGATCATGGTGGGGGCAGCATCATGTCTGGGGGAAACCAGGCACTGCCCATCACCTGCCCAATACCATCCCGACAGTGATCATGGTGGGGTCAGCATCATGTCTGGAGGAAGCCAGGCACTGCTCATCACCTGCCCAATACCATCCCTACAGTGATCATGGTGGGGGCAGCATCATGTCTGGGGGAAACCAGGCACTGCCCATCTCCTCCCCAATACCATAACGACAGTGATCATGGTGGGGGCAGCATCATGTCTGGGGGAAACCAGGCACTGCCCATCACCTGCCCAATACCATCTCTACAGTGATCATGGTGGGGGCAGCATCATGTCTGGAGGAAACCAGGCACTGCCCATCACCTGCCCAATACCATCCCTACAGTGATCATGGTGGGGGCAGCATCATGTCTGGGGGAAACCAGGCACTGCCCATCACCTGCCCAATACCATCCCTACAGTGATCATGGTGGGGGCAGCATCATGTCTGGAGGAAACCAGGCACTGCCCATCACCTGCCCAATACCATCCCTACAGTGATCATGGTGGGGGCAGCATCATGTCTGGGGGAAACCAGGCACTGCCCATCACCTGCCCAATACCATCCCTACAGTGATCATGGTGGGGGCAGCATCATGTCTGGAGGAAACCAGGCACTGCCCATCACCTGCCCAATACCATCCCTACAATGATCATGGTGGGGGCAGCATCATGTCTGGGGGAAACCAGGCACTGCCCATCACCTGCCCAATACCATCCCGACAGTGATCATGGTGGGGTCAGCATCATGTCTGGAGGAAGCCAGGCACTGCCCATCACCTGCCCAATACCATCCCTACAGTGATCATGGTGGGGGCAGCATCATGTCTGGAGGAAACCAGGCACTGCCCCTCACCTGCCCAATACCATCCCTACAGTGATCATGGTGGGGGCAGCATCATGTCTGGAGGAAACCAGGCACTGCCCATCACCTGCCCAATACCATCCCTACAGTGATCATGGTCGGGGCAGCATCATGTCTGGAGGAGACCAGGCACTGCCCATCACCTGCCCAATACCATCCCTACAGTGATCATAGTGGGGGCAGCATCATGTCTGGGGGAAACCAGGCACTGCCCATCTCCTCCCCAATACTATAACGACAGTGATCATGGTGGGGGCAGCATCATGTCTGGGGGAAACCAGGCACTGCACATCACCTGCCCAATACCATCCCTACAGTGATCATGGTCGGGGCAGCATCATGTCTGGGGGAAACCAGGCACTGCCCCTCACCTGCCCAATACCATCCCTACAGTGATCATGGTGGGGGCAGCATCATGTCTGGAGGAGACCAGGCACTGCCCATCACCTGCCCAATACCATCCCTACAGTGATCATGGTGGGGGCAGCATCATGTCTGGAGGAAACCAGGCACTGCCCATCACCTGCCCAATACCATCCCTACAGTGATCATGGTGGGGGCAGCATCATGTCTGGAGGAAACCAGGCACTGTCCATCACCTGCCCAATACCATCCCTACAGTGATCATGGTGGGGGCAGCATCATGTCTGGGGGAAACCAGGTACTGCTCATCAACTGCCCAATACCATCCCTACAGTGATCATGGTGGGGGCAGCATCATGTCTGGGGAAATCAGGCACTGCCCATCACCTGCCCAATACCATCCCTACAGTGATCATGGTGGGGGCAGCATCATGTCTGGAGGAGACCAGGCACTGCCCATCACCTGCCCAATACCATCCCTACAGTGATTATGGTGGGGGCAGCATCATGTATAGAGGAAACCAGGCACTGCCCATCACCTGCCCAATACCATCTCTACAGTGATCATGGTGGGGGCAGCATCATGTATGGAGGAAACCAGGCACTGACCCTCACCTGCCCAATACCATCCCTACAGTGATCATGGTGGGGGCAGCATCATGTCTGGGGGAAACCAGGTACTGCCCATCACCTGCCCAATACCATCCCTACAGTCATCATGGTGGGGGCAGCATCATGTCTGGGGGAAACCAGGTACTGCCCATCACCTGCCCAATACCATCCCTACAGTGATCATGGTGGGGGCAGCATCATGTCTGGGGGGAAACCAGGCACTGCCCATCACCTGCCCAATACCATCCCTACAGTGATCATGGTGGGGGCAGCATCATGTCTGGAGGAAACCAGTCACTGCCCATCACCTGCCCAATACCATCCCTACAGTGATCATGGTGGGGGCAGCATCATGTCTGGGGGAAACCAGTCACTGCCCATCACCTGCCCAATACCATCTCTACAGTGATCATGGTGGGGGCAGCATCATGTCTGGAGGAAACCAGGTACTGCCCATCACCTGCCCAATACCATCCCTACAGTGATCATGGTGGGGGCAGCATCATATCTGGAGGAAACCAGGCACTGCCCATCACCTGCCCAATACCATCCCTACAGTGATCATGGTGGGGGCAGCATCATGTCTGGAGGAAACCAGTCACTGCCCATCACCTGCCCAATACCATCCCTACAGTGATCATGGTGGGGGCAGCATCATGTCTGGGGGAAACCAGGCACTGCCCATCACCTGCCCAATACAATCCCTACAGTGATCATGGTGGGGGCATCATCATGTCTGGGGGAAACCAGGCACTGCCCATCACCTACCCAATACCATCCCTACAGTGATCATGGTGGGGGCAGCATCATGTCTGGGGGAAACCAGGCACTGCCCATCACCTGCCCAATACAATCCCTACAGTGATCATGGTGGGGGCATCATCATGTCTGGGAGAAACCAGGCACTGCCCATGATTATTTTGTTGATTTTTAGACAGGTCACAATATAACAAAATGTGAAAGGGTCTGAAGACTTTTATAATGCACATATGTGAGAATACAGAGGCCGGTGTGTGCTGTCTGCGCTGTTTTCATGTCCTACAGATTCAGGTGATGATAAGCGTCTTCTCCGCTGATCGATAACCCCCCTCACCTGCAGCGGGCAGCTATATTTAGCAGCACAGACAGGATGAGTAAGTAGTTTCCAGGACGGTTATTTATTATACAAGACCAAAAATCTATTTCCAGCCTGAACCTCATACAATATTAAAGAGTTTTCACATTCAGCTACAAATCTGCTTTATGTTTCCCAGTATTTCACTGCAGCCTCATGAGCAGAACCCTGCAGTGCCACATCCCCTCCTCATCCGAGGAGCCTGGGGAACGGACAAAAGTCATTTAATGGCAATTGTTACTATTCACCACCTAAAGGATGAAACAGAGCTACATAGCAGAGCTGACTCAGTTCTGACTAATCCAAAGAAGAAGCGGACAGAGGCCAACTCTTTACAGTTCTGATCTCTGCACCACCGGCTAATGTGACGTAACTTCTCTGCACCTATATTATATATACCTCACAACACCAACACAGTGCACATACCCACTGACACAATAAAATATATACTGCAACTATGTACAAGAATATAACTACTATAATACTGCTCCTATATACAAGAATATAACTACTATAATACTGCTCCTATATACAAGAATATATCTACTATAATACTGCTCCTATATACAAGAATATAACTACTATAATACTGCTCCTATATACAAGAATATAACTATTATAATACTGCCTACTATATACAAGAATATAACTCCTATAATACTGCTCCTATATACAAGAATATATCTACTATAATACTGCTCCTATATACAAGAATATATCTACTATAATACTGCTCCTATATACAAGAATATATCTACTATAATACTGCTCCTATATACAAGAATATAACTACTATAATACTGCTCCTATATACAAGAATATAACTACTGTAATACTGCTCCTATATACAAGAATATAACAACTATAATACTGCCACCTATATACAAGAATATGACTACTATAATACCGCTCCTATATACAAGAATATAACTACTATAATACTGCTCCTATATACAAGAATATAACTACTATAATACTGCCCCTATATACAAGAATATAACTACTATAATACTGCCCCTATATACAAGAATATAACTACTATAATACTGCCCCTATATACAAGAATATGACTACTATAATACTGCTCCTATATACAAGAATATAACTACTGTAATACTGCTCTTATATACAAGAATATAACTACTATAATACTGCTCCTATATACAAGAATATAACTACGATAATACTGCTCCTATATACAAGAATATAACTACTATAATACTGCTCCTATATACAAGAATATAACTACTATAATACTGCTCCTATATACAAGAATATAACTACTATAATACTGCTCCCATATACAAGAATATAACTACTATAATACTGCCTCCTATATACAAGAATATAACTACTATAATACTGCTCCTATATACAAGAATATAACTACTATAATACTGCTCCCATATACAAGAATATAACTACTATAATACTGCCTCCTATATACAAGAATATAACTACTATAATACTGCTCCTATATACAAGAATATAACTACTATAATACTGCTCCTATATACAAGAATATAACTACTATAATACTGCTCCTATATACAAGAATATAACTACTATAATACTGCCTCCTATATACAAGAATATAACTACTATAATACTGCTCCTATATACAAGAATATAACTACTATAATACTGTTCCCATATACAAGAATTTATCTACTATAATACTGCTCCTATATACAAGAATATAACTACTATAATACTGCCTCCTATATACAAGAATATAACTACTATAATACTGCTCCTATATATACAAGAATATAACTACTATAATACTGCTCCTATATACAAGAATATAACTACTATATTACTGCTCCTATATACAAGAATATAACTACTATTATACTGCCCCTATATACAAGAATATAACTACTATAATACTGCTCCTATATACAAGAATATATCTACTATAATACTGCTCCTACATACAAGAATATAACTACTATAATACTGCTCATATATACAACAATATAACTACTATAATACTGCTCCTATATACAAGAATATAACTACTATAATACTGCTCCTATATACAAGAATACATCTACTATAATACTGCTCCTATATAGAAGAATATAACTACTAAAATACTGCTCCTATATACAAGAATATATCTACTATAATACTGCTCCTATATACAAGAATATAACTACTATAATACTGCTCCTATATACAAGAATATAACTACTATAATACTGCTCCTATATACAAGAATATAACTACTATAATACTGCTCCTATATACAAGAATACATCTACTATAATACTGCTCCTATATAGAAGAATTTATCTACTATAATACTGCTCCTATATACAAGAATATAACTACTATAATACTGCCTCCTATATACAAGAATATAACTACTATAATACTGCTCCTATATACAAGAATATATCTACTATAATACTGCCTCCTGTATACAAGAATATAATTACTATAATACTGCTCCCTATATACAAGAATATAACTACTATAATACTGCTCCTATATACAAGAATATAACTACTATAATACTGCTCCTATATACAAGAATATAACTAATATAATACTGCTCCTATATACAAGAATATAACTAATATAATACTGCTCCTATATACAAGAATATAACTACTATAATACTGCTCCTATATACAGGAATATAACTACTATAACACTGCTCCTATATACAAGAATATAACTACTATAATACTGCTCTTATATACAGGAATATAACTACTATAACACTGCTCCTATATACAAGAATATAACTACTATAATACTGCCTCTGTATACAAGAATATAACTACTATAATACTGCTCTTATATACAGGAATATAACTACTATAACACTGCTCCTATATACAAGAATATAACTACTATAATACTGCTCTTATATACAGGAATATAACTACTATAACACTGCTCCTATATACAAGAATATAACTACTATAATACTGCTCTTATATACAAGAATATAACTAATATAATACTGCTCCTATATACAAGAATATAACTACTATAATACTGCTCCTATATACAGGAATATAACTACTATAACACTGCTCCTATATACAAGAATATAACTACTATAATACTGCCTCATGTATACAGTAATAACTACTATAATACTGCCTCCTATATACAATAATAACTACTATAATACTGCTCCTATATACAAGAATATAACTACTATAATACTGCTCCTATATACAAGAATATAACTACTATAATACTGCTCATATATACAAGAATATAACTACTATAATACTGCTCCTATATACAAGAATATAACTACTATAATACTGCTCATTTATACAAGAATATAACTACTATAATACTGCTCCTATATACAAGAATATAACTACTATAATACTGCACCTATATACAAGAATATAACTACTATAATACTGCTCCTATATACAAGAATATAACTACTATAATACTGCTCCTATATACAAGAATATAACTACTATAATACTGCTCCTATATACAAGAATATAAGTACTATAATACTGCTCCTATATACAAGAATATAACTACTATAATACTGCTCCTATATACAAGAATATAACTACTATAATACTGCCTCCTATATACAAGAATATAACTACTATAATACTGCTCCTATATACAGTAATATAACTACTATAACACTACTTCTATATACAAGAATATAACTACTATAATACTGCCTCCTATATACAAGAATATAACTACTATAATACTGCTCCTATATACAAGAATATAACTACTATAATACTACCTCCTATATACAAGAATATAACTACTATAATACTGCTCCTATATACAAGAATATAACTACTATAATACTGCTCCTATATACAAGAATATAACTACTATAATACTACCTCCTATATACAAGAATATAACTACTATAATACTGCTCCTATATACAAGAATATAACTACTATAATACTGTCTCCTATATACAAGAATATAACTACTATAATACTGCTCCTATATACAAGAATATATCTACTATAATACTTACCCTATATACAAGAATATAACTACTATAATACTTACCCTTACTATTTCACAGTCCACGTTGAGCTCAGAGGCCACAGCTTCTATCTTCTCCCGGCAAACAGACCCCAGGCTGGTCATCCCATTGTCCCAGTATTTCTTCAGCATTGCGAGGTCGTGGTCACTGAACTGAGTGCGGTCCTGGAGCTGAGGAAATCGTGAAGCCCGGGATTACATAATGGATACAATATTCTACAAAGCAGCAACAAGTTACATCCAAACGCAAGAAGTAACAGATTTAAGATACTTTGTATCCCAGTGTTTCCCAACCGGGGTGCCTTCAGCTGTTGCAAAGCCACAACTCCCAGCATGCCCGGACAGCCTTCGGCTGTCCGGGCATGCTGGGAGCTGTAGTTTTGCAACAGCTGGAGGCACCCTAGTTAGGAAACACTGCAGTATCTTCTGGTTCTTAGACCAGTAAATTTAACTTTTACGTTGTAGCAAAACCTCAGCTGTGAGAATTATTAGACCTGTACAGGTTTAACAGCATTTGGTTGTAAATAAGCATATTTCTTTTCACTGACAGCAAGCAGAGATCATGAAACATGGTGAAGAAGTGAAACACAAAGGGAGGGCATTTATCATTGTTTTTGTAGTGTTTATGTATTTTATTTTTTATATAATTATTTTTTTATTATTTTTTTGCACGTTTTGAGTGTCACCTTCCTTATGATTGTTTTTGCACTATTTATTTAATTTTTTGGGGCAGTTTGCACTCGATTCATTTCTACCCTCGGAGGCAGCGCGGCTTAGCGTGCGCTCTCTTATTGCATTTATCATCAGCGTAAAAGCGTAAAAAAAAAAAATTATAATAATTTTGAGCAAAAAAAAAATAAATAAATAAAAATGACACAAGTATACTTCACTCCCTAGGAAGCTGTAAGTTTGTTGTTGCGTGTTTTTCCCCCCCGTTGCGCATCCTTTTAAAAAATCACGCAATTTTGTTATGTTGTGAGTGCAATATTCTAAATCAGACAAAGAGGGTCGCCAGAAAAAAATTTTTTATCGAAAATTAAACAAAAAAAATTACAAGATTTTTTACGCAAATTGTAAATCTCCCCCAAAGTGTAAAATTGTAGAACTTAAAGGGGTACTCCATTCCCCAGCGTTTGGAACTTTTAGTTCCGAACGGTGGGTGCGGGATTCACGGTCCCCATGCCCCATCGTGATGTCATGCCCCGCCCCCTCAATGCAAGTCTATGGGAGGGGGTGTGACGTCACGAGGTGCAAGGCATGACATCACTAGGGGCCTGGCGTGCTCTAAAGCCCGCTCCCAGTGTTTGGAACTAAGTGTTCCGAACGCTGGGGAGGGGAGTATCCCTTTAAAGGGGTATTCCAGGCAAAAACTTTTTTTTTATATTTCAACTGGCTCCGGAAAGTTAAACAGATTTGTAAATTACTTCTATTAAAAAATCTTAATCCTTCCAATAGTTATTAGCTTCTGAAGTTTTCTGTCTAACTGCTCATTGATGATGTCACGTCCTGGGAGCTGTGCATGATGGGAGAATATCCCCATAGGAACTGCACAGCTCCCGAGACGTGAGTCATCAGAGAGCAGTTAGACAGAAAACAACAACTCAACTTCAGAAGCTAATAACTATTGGAAGGTTTAAGATTTTTTAATAGAAGTAATTTACAAATCTGTTTAACTTTCCGGAGCCAGTTGATATATAAAAAAAGTTTTGGCCTGGAATACCCCTTTAAGGAGGAAATTTATTAGCTCATTTTTATTTATTTGTTTTTTTTTTGGGCGCAAGTGTGTGGTTTTCCTAATTGCTGCGCAAAATTAATTTTGTTGCACATGAAGGGTACCAGCTGGTCTTAAATTTGTAGAAATGACAGGAAGTCACTGCATAGTGCAAAAGAAAAAAAAGTTCACACGTATTCTTACGCCAGCTGGTCACTGGGGTACATTTGCACCCAAAATTTGTGCAAATATAAGTTTTGCGCGCTTGATAAATTCAGCACAACAACCAATGCATCTGCTAACCACACCCTCTGCAATCCCGCTCAGACGATATAAATATAGCGCATAAATAAACGATAATTTCGGCGCAAGTCAATGGGCATAATAAAAGTGCGCGGTGCATGCAACTTTGCATATTCGCATAGTGGAAACGAGGGAATTTTTCACCCGGAAAACAGGGGAAGATATTCCACAAATAGCGGACGCTTGCAGAATATGCGAGCGATAGGACTGCTCGGAATTGCGCTGTCTCCATAGCACTTCTGAGCGGATCCCGACATAAGAGTTGCCCTGTATGGATGTTTCTGCCGCAGAAATTCCGCTGAGTGCAAGGTGCAGCAGAATACCGATGAAAGAAAGGAAATTCTGCTGCAATGGAATTTCTCCACCTAGTTCCACTTGGGTATTCCGTTGTGTGAACACGGCCTTGGGGTACGTTCAGACGAGTGGTTTTTCCGCCTGTATTTTGCTGCGAATCCGCTGCTGAAGGACCTCTGTATGCTGCCTTTACATGTGCCTTCTCGGAGCGGCATTACGGCGCTATGAGCAAATACACTGCGGTGTGCGAGTCGCCGTGCGCATGCGCAGTATACTCGCACATCGCGGCAGCTTTCGGCCTAGCTCATTAACAGTGGGAGCGGCCGCGAGTACACCGCGCATGCGTGGCGACTCGCACATCGCTTCAGTGTGTCTGCATGTAGCGGCGTATTGCCGCTCGGAGCAGGCACATGTAAAGGCAGCATACAGAGGTCCTTCAGCGGCGGATCTGCAGCGTAAAATACTCTGTAAATCCGCTCGTCCGAACGTACCCTTAGTCTGTAGGTCAGATGACATGACCCCAGACAAGTGCTGCATTTTGGCCAGGGCTCAGGACACAGATTGGCAGTGATATGACCCTGTAAGGCAGTGTCCCCCAACCTGTGGCTCTCCAGCTGTGGTGAAACTACAACTCCCATCATGCACGGGAACTGTAGTTTGCAAAAACAGGCACAGGCTGGGGAGCACTAAAATAGATTAAATGGGCGCTCTCATTAAAAAATTTTTTGCTATTGCACTCCTTATGGTAAATAAGAAATCTTTCTAATGTACTTTGTTTAAAAAAATGAAGTTTTCTATGTTTTATTTGTGTTTAAAAAAGCTGCCACTAGGTGTCTCCCTACTTGTCCAAAGCACATCCCCCCCCCCCATCTCTTGAACAGACTTTGGACTCCAAAATCAAGAAATGCAGTCTGGAGTGCTGAGGGGTGTGTGTGCAGCCTTAGCCAATCATAGCTCATCTCACACTGAACTGCTCTGGGCTGTGTGTAGCAGAGTGAGGGAGGAAGTTCTCCCCTGTATGGCTTCAGATGATGTCACGCCTGCTGGGGAACGCCCCTTCCCAGTCTGTGAATCTAACTGAGACTGAGCAGAAAATACAGAGCAATATCAAGGTAGAAAACTAAAAAAAAATAAAAATAAAGTCAGGGGGTGGTTTATCATGATGGGGGCAGTGACCTGGGAGGATTATAAAATGTAACAAGATCATGACAGGTACTCTTTAGATGCACTCGACCTCTGCTTGCCGCCAGCGTATGGCTGGATTTCCTCGCTGGTTGCAGATCGTCCCTCACTCTGCAGAGCGTCTGGCAGGAAAATAAGAGATCAGTGGCTGATTGTTCCTGAATAATACGCCGAAGCAGCGGGATGCGTTCTTATGTTGTGTAGGAACGAGCTGCGGTGTGGCGAGGATTTCTATAACCTGAGACTAATCTGCCTAATCAATGTTTTCCCCTCCTGTCACAGTATTTTCCTCTCTCCTTGGTTATTTACACGGATCAGCGGCACTTGAAAGGCAGCCATTAACTCACACGTGGCGCCCGCGTCTACCGGTTCATTTACCTTTAGCACAGAACACCAAAGGGAAAATAAGAAGAAAGCAAACACCTGCGAAGGAAGTCACAAAAAAACAAGAAATACAAAATATTTTGGAAAACTGCAATAAACGAATTCTGCCCGTCCTGCAGCGAGACTCTGACTACATTTTCTGCTTCCTTTATCTGAAGTTACATTGTAGTTTGAACGCCAGCATCATCACCAAACAGGATCCACACCAGCACGCTCCCACAGCACCATCAGCGAAGCATGCAATTTTATTGGACCTGAGGAAGGCATCAGAAGTATGCCGAAACGCGTAGTCAATTTTTACCAAAATAAAATCTATTGATATCCCGTTGCCGGTCTGCATTCTTGATTCTTGACGTCATACGAGCAGCGCCTCCATCAACCGCCATTTTTTACCCTTTTCCTTGAATAGACTGCAATGTGTTCCGCAAGTATTTCCAAATTTCCAAGCGGATTTTCCGTTCAAAAATTCCGCTTCACAAATTCCGAAGTGTGAATTTGTGAACGGAAACCCATTCACTATACTATACATTTTAGCAAGCAAAATTTCTGCCTGCAATTTCAAAGCGGTATTCCAAGCCTAAGTCTGGGTTCACACTGCAGAATTTCTGGGCAGAATTTCTGCCAGAGATCGAGCCAGCGGCGCTAGGACCGAGCAGACTGCATTGCTGCCCCCATAGACTGCAATGCATTTCTGGGTGGATCTTTTGGAAGATCTGCTCAGAAATGCATTGCCATCTATGGGGACGGCAATGTAGTCCGCGCGGTCCTAGTGCCGCTGGCTTGATCTCCGGCAGAAATTCCACAGTGTGAACCTAGCCTAAATGGCAGTGCGGAATGCCATAGAAGTCTATGGGATTTAATTTGAGGTGGAATTCTGCAAGTGGAAATTCTACCATGTAAATAGACCCTAAGGCTGGGTTCACACTGGAATTTCTGGGAAGAACTTCTGCCGGAGATCGAGCCAACGGCACTAGGACCGAGCGGACTACATTGACGTCCCCATAGATAGCAACGCATTTCTGAGCAGATCTCCCAAAAGATCCACCCAGAAATGCATTGCAGTCTATGGGGGCAGCAATGCAGTCTGCTCGGTCCTAGTGCCCAGAAATTCCAAAGTGTGAACCTAGCCTATGGGTATTTACACACGTGTATATTTTGATGCATACTTTCTGCAGCCGATTTTGCTACCCATTGACTTCAATGGGTAGCAAAATCCACTGTGAAAAATCTGCAGCAAAATCTGCACATGTGAAGATACCCTAAAAAACCTAAGACACCTGCGGGGTAACAGCGCAGATGCTGCTGTGAGACCCTGAATAGGTATCCTGCATCCTTTTTCATCAAGTCTTATTCTGCAGTTACATTCAGTAATTCTGTTCTTTATCCAGCCCTTACATTTTGTTTCTCTCAATGGTGCTGGCAATTTCCTGTCCATCCACTTTCCCAAAGGGTTTGTAGCTGGAACTGTACAGAAGCTCCTGTGTCTGCCATATGATAACTGGTGCACAATCAAGGACCCCCCCCCCCCCCCCCACACACACACACACACCACTTATCATTATAATACTGGGGTATCAGTACTCATTATGTAGCAGAGGAGCCCTTGGGCCCCAGAGCAAAATTACAACTGTTACCTCTGCATCCCTTATATCTATGTCCCTGATGAGATTCTATGATCCAACATGACGTTAGTTTAACCCCATCACCTGCTCATTGCTGGTTTTCTAGCACTAAACACCAAACAACTGCAAGAAAGTGGTTTAAAATAACACAAAATACATAAAAGTGGGGAAACCCAAAATAAAAGCAGTTTGCCCGTGCTGCAGCAAAATCCTGTCAAGATTTCCTATATCCCTTTTCCTCATATATAATGAATATCATCCTTTATCCCTCTACTTCTGCATCCCTTATAGATATGTGGGACCAGGAGATTGCACCAGTCTAGCCACGTCACCTGCTCATTACTGGTTTTCCAGCACAAAACACCTATAGAAAAAAATTAAAAATAAAACACCTATGAAAAAAGTAAAAAAAAAGGAAAATTATAAAAAACCCAAAATATTTTGGAAAACCGCAATGAATATAGTCTGCCCATGCTGCAGCGAGACTCTGACTAGATTTCCTACATCCTTTTTCTCAAGTCTTATTCTGCAGTTACGTGTGTCAATCAATTTCGTCCTTCATCCATCCCTTCATTTTTGTTGTGTTCCTGCTGTCAATGGTAGGATCTGCAATATTCTGTCCCCATTGTCCAATGCTTTATAAATCGTTTGTAGCTTGAACTGAACAGAATCTTTCACATCTGTGTAATATCCAGGCAGGACTGGCTCTGCCTATAGGCAAAATAGGCAGCCGCCTAGAGCACCCTCTTGATGGGGGTGCCGATCTGCCTGCCGCAAGAAAATTAGACAACCAACATCCGAACCACTTGCTCAGCCAGCAGCATGAGGAGGAGGTTTGTTACAGTGTCACCCCAGTAGTAAGTTAATTACATGAGGGGGCTTGTTACAGTGTGTCACCCCAGTAGTAAGGTGATTACATGAGGAGGGGGTTTGTTACAGTGTGTCACCCCAGTAGTAAGAAGATTACATGAGGAGGAGGTCTGTTACAGTGTGTCACCCCAGTAGTAAGGTGATTCAATGAGGAGGAGGAGGTTTGTTACAGTGTGTCACCCCAGTAGTAAGAAGATTACATGAGGAGGAGGTTTGTTAAAGTGTGTCACCCCAGTAGTCAGCTAATTATATGAGGAGGAGGCTTGTTACAGTGTGTCACCCCAGTAGTAAGAAGATTATATGAGGAGGAGGTTTGTTACAGTGTGTCACCCCAGTAGTCAGCTAATTACATGAGGATGAGGTTTGTTACAGTGTGTCACCCCAGTAGTAAGGAGATTACATGAGGAGGAGGCTTGTTACAGTATTGGGTCTCTTTATGGGGCAGAGGAGTCTTGTTGCCCCTTTTGGCTCCAGGGCCTTATAGCTATGTACCAAATGATATCAGAAGATGGCACCAGTTTCACCAAGTCATCTTTGGTTTTCCAACCACAACAAAAATACCTATTAAAAAAAAAAGACACCAAACACCTGCGAGAGAACAGTTCAAAATAACACAGAATGCATAGGAGTGTGAAAAACCACAATGAAAAAAGTCTGCCCATGCTGCAGCGAGACCCTGGCTAGATTTCCTGTTTCCCTTCTCCTTGTGTATTATGAATATCATCCTTTATCCAGCCCTTCATTTTTGTAGCATTGCTGCTGTAACTGGTGGAATATGCGACTTCCTGTCCACATCATCTCAAACTTTTTTAATGGTTTGTTGCTTAAAGGGGTACTCTGCACCTAGACATCTTATCCCCTATCCAAAGGATAGGGGATAAGATGTCTGATCACAGAGGTCCCGCCGCTGGGGAGCCCCGCGATGGCGTTCATTTAGAGCATCTGGTGCAGTGCCGGAGGCTCGTGATGTCACGGCCACGCCCGCTCGTGACGTCATGACCACACTCCTTCAATGCAAGTCTATGGGAGGGGGTGTGATGGCCGTCATGCCCTTTCCCGTAGACTTGCATTGAGGGTGTGTGGCCGTGACGTCTCAAGCGGGCGTGGCAGTAACATCACAAGCCTCCGCCCCGCATCGCCAGTCGGTACCTCATTTGTCTGCCACATGATAACTGGTGCCAGATCCTGGACCCCCAACCTATGACAATATTGGGTTCTCCTTTTGCCTCTTCAGGCTGCAGGGACTGGGTGCAGCAGCTACCCCTGCACCACCCTACAGCAACAGTTCTGAGGGGATCAGCTGATACAAATGGCGCCAGTTTAGCTGCATCACTTGCTTATTTCTGGCTTGGAAAGAAAACGCTGAAATATTTTAATAAAATTAATAAATCACTGGATACATCAAACAACAAGTGATTCATGCGGCGCCCCCTCCTGACAGTCAGAGGCAGTGGGTTGTTGAGTCGTCTCCCTTCCACAAGTCGTATCTGAAATTGCGGAGTGGGTGGAGATTTCTGGCGCGGCCGCCACCTGCAGATGTTCTATCTGTGAAATTTATTCTGTTGTTAAAAATGTTACATGGAGTAAAAATAAAAACCTACGAGACCTTGTAAGGGTCTATTCAGACGGAAGAATTTCCGATTGCAGAGTTCCGCTTGCGGAACTCCGCCTCAAATTAAAGCCCATAGACTTCTATGGGATTCCGCACCCCCATTTATACTTCTGAATTTACGCTTGCGGAACTCCGCCTCAAATTAAAGCCCATAGACTTCTATGGGATTCCGCACCCCCATTCACACTAATGAATTTCCGCTTGCGGAACTCCACCTCAAATTAAAGGGGTATTCCAGGCCAAAACTTTTTTTTATATATCAACTGGCTCCGGAAAGTTAAACAGATTTGTAAATTACTTCTATTAAAAAATCTTAATCCTTCCAATAGTTATTAGCTTCTGAAGTTTTCTGTCTAAATGCTCAATGATGATGTCACATCCTGGGAGCTGTGCATGATGGGAGAATATCCCCATAGGAACTGGACAGCTCCCGGGACGTGAATCATCAGAAAGCAGTTAGACAGAAAACAACAACTCAACTTCAGAAGCTAATAACTATTGGAAGGATTAAGATTTTTTAATAGAAGTAATTTACAAATCTGTTTAACTTTCCCCAGCCAGTTGATATATAAAAAAAAGATTTTGGCCTGGAATACCCCTTTAAAGCCCATAGACTTCTATGGGATTCCGCACCCCCATTCACACTTCTGAATTTCCACTTGCGGAATTCCGCTAGCGGAATTCCGCAAGCGGAAATTCAGAAGTGTGAATGGGAGTGTGGAATCCCATAGAAGTCTATGGACTTTAATTTGAGGAGGATTTCCGCAAGCGGAAATTCTGCTGTGTGAATAGACCCTAAGTAAATCTCATCAACTTCCTGAGCTCAGATGCAAAACTTTGAGCAATATGATCATATAAACAACATGGTAGCGTGACGTCCTGAGAGCAGGGGGCGGGTACAAGTGCAGTGGGTGTGGTCTAAACTGCACAGATGATACTTGGAACAATGTGATCATGTGACTTCAAGGATCTTGTTACCTCACAGGGAGAATACAGAACCTCCTGTACATGTGATTTCTTGAGCAGGGGGACCTTGTGGACGCTGCATGACTTCAGTTCTTCACACCATAGTGTGTTACCAATGGTTTTCTTGGTGACTATGGTCCCATGATCAGTGGTGACAAGATCCTCCTGTGTTGTTCTGGGATGATTTCTCACCGTTCTCATAATCATGGAAACTCCACACGGTGAGATGGAGCCCCCGACCGAGGGAGATGGACAGATATTTAGTTTTTCTTCCATTCGCGAATAATCGCACCGACTGTTGTAAACTTCTCACCAAGCTGCTTGGCGATGGTCTTGTAGCCCATTCCAGCCCTGTGTAGTTCTACCATCTTGGCCCTGACATCCTTGGACAGCTCCTGGGTCTTGGCCGTGGTGGAGAGTTTGGAATGTGATTGATTGATTGATTCTGTGGACAGATGTCTTTTATACAGGTAACAAGCTGACATTAGGAGTGTTCTCTTTAAGAGAGTGCTCCTAATCTCAGCCCCTTACCCTTATAAAATACACCTGGGAGCCAGAAGTCTTGCTGATTGATAGGGGGGGGAGGTAAATACTTATTTCACTGAGTAAAATGCAAATCAATTCATAACTTATATGAAATGTGTTTTTCTGGATAATTTTTATTTTGTTATTCTGTCTCTTATTGTTCAAATATGCCGCACACCCCAACAGCACCTCGCAACCCACGTATCCTTGACAGACTTGGGTGTCCCATGTGCCCCCGGCAGCACCGCCTATCCCACGTGCCCCCGACAACACCGCCCATCCCACGTGCCCCTGAAAGCACCGCCTGTTCCACATGCCCACAACGGCTACGCCCCGTGTGCCCCCCAACAGCATCGCCTACCCACGTGTCCCATCCAGCACCACCCATCCGACGTGCCACCAACAGCACTGCCTGTCCCGCATGCCCCTGAAAGCACCACCCGTCCCACATGCCCCCAACGGCACCGCCTGTCCCGCGTGCCCCCAACAACACCGCCCAGCCCATGTTCCCCCAACAGCACTGCCTGTCCCGCGTTCCCCCGAAAGCACCACCTGCCCCACATGCACCCAACAGCATCGCCCGTCCCATGTGCCCCCAACAGCATTGCCCGTTCCGCGTGTCCCTGAAAGCACTGCCCATCTCGCGTGCCCCCGACAGCATCTGCCATCCCGCGTGCCGCCGACAGCACCACCCGTCCCGCGTGCCCCCGACAGCACCGCCTGTCCCGCGTGCCCCCGACAGCACCAACCGTCCCGCGTGCCCCAGAAAGCACCACCCGTCCCGCGTGCCCCTGAAAGCACCACCCGTCCCACATGCCCCCAACGGCACCGCCCGTCCCGCGTGCCCCCAACAACACCGCCCAGTCCATGTGCCCCCAACAGCACTGCCTGTCCCGCGTTCCCCCGAAAGCACCACCTGTCCCACATGCACCCAACAGCATCGCCCGTCCCATGTGCCCCCAACAGCATCACCCGTTCCGCGTGTCCCCGAAAGCACAGCCCGTCCCGTGTGCCCCCGACAGCATCTGCCGTCCCGCATGCCCCCGACAGCAACGCCCGTCCCGTGTGCCCCCAACAGCACCGCCTGTCCCGCGTGCCCCCGACAGCATCTGCCGTCCCGCGTGCCCCCGACAGCAACGCCCGTCCCGTGTGCCCCCAACAGCACCGCCTGTCCTGCGTGCCCCCGACAGCACCACCCGTCCCGCGTGCCCCCGACAGCACCACCCGCGCCACATACCCCGAAAGCCCATGGCAACCAATCAGATTGCTTTCCTAATACTTAGAGTTGCAATCTGATTGAGTGTTATGGGCAACAAGTCACCTTTTCCTCTATACAGGTAGTGATAAACCTACCCCTATAGCACTAATAAGACAGAGCCCCCTGCAGGCCATGGCCAGTTCTGCACCACATTTAAATGATCTTTGAAAGTCGGAATTTACTTGTCTGTCGCGTGAAATCTGCCTTGTGGGTTTCCATGACAACCTGTTTATGCTACACGTGTAGGGGCACCTACCAGTACATTATGTTACTGAATTAAACTCACTCACTGTTCTCTTCCGCGAGCACTCCGTTATCCAAGGCACGGTGAGGTTTCCTGATATCTGCAGGAGAAAGATACGAGTTGTAGTGTTCGCTGTTCTGCGCGGTCATCCGCACGTACAAGGTGGGGGGCGGGATGTTACCTATAGACCCATAATATCGCCTGGACTTTCTTTTTCCTAAAATGCTCTGTGCTGCTGGGGCTCTGCTCCTACTATGTAACGTCTCACAATATTATACTATTGGGTTATCCCCAATTGGAAGCCATATTCTGAATGCACCTATACCAGCGTTTTCCATTCAGTGTGCCTCAAGCTGTTGCAAAACTACAACTCCCAGCATGCCCGGACAGCCGTTGGCTGTCCGGGCAGGCTGGGAGTTGTAGTTTTGCAACAGCCGGGCACACACTGCTCTATAGGTATGGGGATCCTTCTAGTCACACAGGGTTTAAAGGGGTTATCCAGGAAAACATTTTTATATATATATATATATATATATATATATATATATCAACTGGCTCCAGAAAATTAAACAGATTTGTAAATTACTTCTATTAAAAAATCTTCATCCTTTCAGTACTTATGGGCTGCTGAAGTTGAGTTGTTCTTTTCTGTCTAAGTGCTCTCTGATGACACCAGTCTCGGGAACTGTACAGAGTAGAAGCAAATCCCCATAGCAAACCTCTTCTACTCTGTGCAGTTCTCGAGGCAAGCAGAGATGTCAGCAGAGAGCACTGTTGCCAGACAGAAAACAACAACTCAACTTCAGCAGCTGTAAATTATTGGAAGGATTAAGATTTTTTTAATAGAAGTAATTTACGAATCTGTTTAACTTTCTGGGGCCAGTTAATATAAAGAAAAAAGTTTTTCTCCTGGAATACCCCTTTAAAGGAAAAGTCTCATACAAAAAAAACATATCCTCTAACTGCAGAATAGGGGATACATTTTAGATTGCGGGGGGGTCCGAGCGCTGGAGCCCCGGCTTTTCCCTAAAGGGGCACGTGACAACCCCCGCCCAAAGCGGGGGCTGCCACGCCCTCTTTACATATCTCTATGGGAGAGCTGAAGATAGCCGATGGAGATGGCTCTCCAATAGAGATACTGTATATGGATGGGGCGTGGCGGCCCCCGTTTTGCTCGTGACGCAAGGCTCCGTACAGGAGATCCCGTGGATAGAGGATAAGTATATTTGTATGACATATCTACTTTAGGGTAACAGATAAAATACGCTGCGGATCCACCGGTGACCCGACCCATATTGTGCCTCCAGATGTTTCCTCCCCTCGCCCCGCCCCCTGGCCTGCTCTCAGCAGCAATCCGCCACTCCGAGAAGCCACACTGGGGGCCTGCAGGTTGGCGAGTGCACTCAGACATCGCGGCTGCTCCGTGATGTCTGAGTACGCGCGGTGACCAATAGGCTCCCAGTGTGGCTGCTCGGAGTGGCGGATTGCTGCTGAGAGCAGGCCAGGGGGCGGGGCGAGGGGAGGAAACATCTGGAGGCACAATATGGGTCGGGTCAACAGCGTTAAATACTCTGCGGATCCGTTACGTGTGACCCTACCCTTAAGTGTAAGGAGAGGGGTCATTTGACTGAGAGTTACATAGTGGACACAGCAATGTTCACCACAGCAGCACATAGTGTATAAGGAATGGAAATTGTTGATCTTGTGGGAAGTCACAGGCTGAAGATTAGATAGCAAATAAAAAAAAGGAATGGGGCACCCAGCAGCACAAAGTATTTCAGGAAAGTGGTGTTCTGATCTTACAGGATCATATGTCTTATATCTCTCTGTTACCCATAGCAACCAATCACAGCTCAGCTTTCTTTTTAATCAGAACAATATGAAAAATGAAAGCTGAGCTGTAACTGGTTGCTATGGGCAACAAAGGGAATTTTGCTATAAGGCCATGTTCACACCTTGGAATTTCCACATGGAATTCTGCAGGGAGATTCCGTTGAAGCAGGGTCCTGTCGAATCGAACAGGATTCTGCTGCGCTGTGCATATGGCGGAATTCCCGTACAAGATGTTCATTCTTTCTATGGACTCTGCACGGAATACACAGCCGTCTATGAGACGGGGCAGTCCTGTGCGGTCCCAGTCTCCGGAATGTCCGCATGGTGATTTTCCGGGAGGATATTCCGAGGTCTGAATATAGCCTCAGGCTACGTTCAAAGGTGCGTATTTTGTAGCCGATATTTTTCAGCGGATTCCGCTACCCATAGAAGTCAAAGGGCAGCAAAATACGCAGCAAAGAACGCACCCTAAGGGTGTGCTGCGGCTGTGACTGTTCTAGAAATCAGGAATTGAAGACCCTACTAAAATCAGTCCAAGATGTAAGGCTCCGTTCACATTGCCGTTCGCATCCAAGCCGTTAAGGGTCCGATCTGCTAAACTCCCGTCCCTCTTGCCGGATTGCCGACGGAACTCTGAACAGCGGAGTCTGGCGGCAATATGAACGAGGCCTAAGGGCTCTTCACACTACCGTTTATATCCTCTGAATCATGCCCATTAAAGGGGTACTCCGCTGGAGAACATTTTTTTTTTTTTAATCATCTGGTGCCAGAAAGTTAAACAGATTTGTAAATTACTTCTAATAAAAAAATCTTAATCCTTCCAGTACTTATCAGTTGCTGTATGCTCCACAGGAAATTCATTTTTTTTTTGTATTTCCTTTCTGTCTGACCACAGTGCTCTCTGCTGACACCTCTGTCCATGTCAGGAACTGTACAGAGCAGGAACAAATCCCCATAGTAAACCTATCCTGCTCAGGACAGTTCCTGACATGGACAGAGGTGTCAGCAGAGAGCACTGTGGTCAAAAAAAAGAACTTCCTGTGGAGCGTACAGCAGCTGATAAGTACTGGAAGGATTAAGATTTTTAAACAGAAGTAATTTATAAATCTGTTTAACTTTCTGGCACCAGTTTATTTTAAAAAATATGTTTTCTAGGGGAGTACCCCTTTAAGCTCTCCCATCGTGAACTCCTGATAACGAGTCATAAAGGATCCCATTCGTTTCAATAGGTTCCTTTTTGCATCATTTTTTTCATCAGTTACTGTCAGTTATTGGTTTTGTCCGTTATTGTTACCGGAGAAATGACGGTGTTTGCACTAATTCTTTCCCCGTCAAAAATAAATAACGGCCGTTATAAATTTAACATTGAAGTCTATGGATAAGGGATGACCACAAACAGCATCCGTTATGCTCCGTTTTTTTTCATATACCGTTATGATCCGGTATTGCTCCTGAGCATGCTCAGTAAAGTCTCACAACCAGGACTTCCCATAGGGGGAATGAGGGGGTTAAAGGGGTACTCCGCTGCTCAGCCCCTCATGACGTCACGCCCCGCCCCCCTCAATCCAAGTCTATGGGAGGGGGCGTGCACGCCCCCTCCCATAGACTTGCATTGAGGGGGCGGGACGTGACATCTTCGGCGCCGGCTCAAGCGTTCGGAACAGTTTGTTCCAAACGCTGAGCAGCAGAGTACCCCTATAAAAAGGGGTTAAATTTTACGAGCAACAACGGTTATTAACGGATGAAATAACTGAAAGTAACGGATGCAACATGTCCGTTATTTTAGCAGAATATCCGTTAAAATACCAGACATCTATCATCCGTTGCGATCTGTTATGGACAGTTTTGTAATCCGTTTTTGCATGATCTGTTATTGCATAATAACGGGTCCATAACGGGTCCTAACGGTAGTGTGAACCTAGCCTAAGGCTACTTTCACACGGTCTTTGTGACCCGGCAGTACACCGGCCATTGCAAAACGACGGGAGTATAGCGGGAGAAAAAATAGCGCATGCAACATCTTTTCCTTCCACTATACTCCTGTAAAACAATGGACCCCATTATAATCAATGGGAACCTGCCGTGCCCGATGTGACCCCTTCCCGTGTCCATTTTGAACCATCCTAATAACGGCCCTTAAAGGGGTACTCCGGTTGAAAACTTTTTTTTTAAATCAACTGGTGGCAGAAAGTTAAACAGATTTGTAAATGACTTCAATAAAAAAAAAAATCTTAATCCTTCCAGTACTTATTAGCTGCTGAATACTACAGAGGAAATTCTTTTCTTTTTGGAACACAGAGCTCTCTGCTGAATCACGAGCACAGTGCTCTCTGCTGACATCTCTGTCCATTTTAAGAACTGTCCAGAGTAGGAGAAAATCCCCATAGAAAACATATGCTGCTCTGGACAGTTCCTAAAATGGACAGAGATGTCAGCAGAGAGCACTCTGGGCATGATGCCAGCAGAGAGCTCTGTGTTCCAAAAAGAAAAGAATTTCCTCTGTAGTATTCAGCAGCTAATAAGTTCTGGAAGGATTAAGATTTTTTAATAGAAGTCATTTACAAATCTGTTTAACTTGCACCAGTTGATTTAAAAAAAAAAAAAAAAAAAAAAAAGTTTACCCCTTTAAAGACAAAAAAAAGAGCCTAACGGACCCGTAACGAGCGGCTCACAACGGCAGTGTGAAAGTAGCCTAACAGAGGTTCAAACAAAAAAATAATAAATGCATTTGCACGCAATGTGATATTGATAACAATCAATAATAAAAATAAAAATATATATATACGTGAAAACAATAAACAATAATTTGTTAAGCAAAACAATTAAATAAGATTATTTATTACACTTAATAAATTATTGCTTATTTTATAGATTTTTAATTTCTTAAAATAATCACATTAAAGGGGTTCTCCAGTGGAAAGCATTATTATTATTATTATTTATTATTTATTTTTTTTTAAATCAACTGGTGCCAGAAAGTTATACAGATATGTAAATGACTTCTATTTAAAAATCTTAATCCTTCCAGTACCTATCAGCTGCTGTATTCTCCACAGTAAGTTGTGTAGCTTTTTCCAGTCTGACCACAGTGCTCTCTGCTGACACCTCTGTCCGTGTCAGCAACTGTCCAGAGCAGGAGCAAATCCCCATAGCAAACCTCTCCTGCTCTGGACAGTTCCTGACACGGACAGAGGTGTCAGCAGAGAGCACTGTGGGCAGAGTGGAAAGAACTACACAACTTCCTGGGGAACATACAGCAACTGATAAGTACTGGAAGAATTACGATTTTTAAATAGAAGTCATTTACAAATCTGTTTAACTTTATGGCACCAGTTGATTTAAAAAAAATAATAATAATAATAATAATAATGCTTTCCACTGGAGTACCCCTTTAAAGTGATTATTTTAATAAATTAAAAATCTATAAAATAAGCAATAATTTATTAAGTGTAATAAATAATCTTAATTTTTTTTACTTAACAAATTATCATTTATTGTTTACACGTATATATATATATTTTTTATTTTTATTATTGAAATCAACTGGTGCCAGAAAGTTAAACAGATTTGTAAATTAATTCTACTTCTTAATCCTTCCAGTACTTATTAGCTGCTGAATACTACAGTGGAAATTCTTTTCCGTTTGAAACACAGAGCTCTCTGCTGACATCACGAGCACAGTGCTCTCTGCTGACATCTCTGTCCATTTTTAGGAACTGTCCAGAGTAGGAGAAAATCCCCATAGCAAACATATATGCTGCTCTGGACAGTTCCTAAAATGGACAGAGATGTCAGCAGAGAGCACTGTGTTTCAAAAAGAAAAGAATTTCCGCTGTAGTATTCAGCAGCTAATAAGTACAGGAAGGATTAAGATTTTTTAATAGAAGTAATTTACAAATCTGTTTAACTTTCTGGTACCAGTTGATTTAAAAAAAAAAAAAAAACATTTCACCGGAGTACCCCTTTAAGTATGGATACATAGTTATCTTTTGCTTGAACAACAAATTTATTTGGACTTGGGTATAAGCCCTGTATCCAGTTGCTAAGTAACTAGAGCAGCGTTTCCGAAACTGCGCGCCTCCAGTCTTTGCAAAACTACAACTCCCAGCATGCCCGGACAGCCTTTGGCTGTCCGGGCATGCTGGGAGTTGTAGTTTTGCAATAGTTGGAGGTACCCAGGTTGGGAAATGCTGCCATAGAAGATAAACAGAGGATAAACCCCATATCTGATGCTAGATCTCAGCTCTGCTGTTCTGTCCCCTTTCTCCCTTCCCCATGGGGGTTTACCTGGTAGTTGTTTGGGTTGGGTAACATCCCTCCGGGCTGAGCGGCGATGCTGTAATGTCGATGCATACTGCTCCGCGTTGCGTTGTGCCCGGGGTATTGTGCGCCGCTTGTGTTGTGCGCTGAGGTATTAAGGGACATGTAGTAGTCACTGTTGTGATACACTGTGTTCTCTGCTGGGTCTCTCGTGTTGGGCTGAAGGATTTTGGCACTAACTGTCCGTACCGGGACGGGCGACAGGGCCGAGCGGTTTTCGCGCGGCGAGCTGTTGCTTTCCCTAAACCTCGAGCAGAGCTGGTTCTGCGCCCCCATAGACGCCAGCTCTTCCTCCCGGGCGTACTCGTC
The DNA here is from genome assembly GCF_029499605.1 of Hyla sarda. NCBI lineage: Eukaryota > Metazoa > Chordata > Amphibia > Anura > Hylidae > Hyla > Hyla sarda. Next base: position 176,796,441 of record NC_079197.1, read on the forward strand.
GTTGACATCTCCTGTCTCCATGGCTATGGAAAAGCAAGTACTTTCTGGCGGTCGGGGTCTTTCCTCTAGTGCCCCACTGAATGTCCTAGAGGAGGGCTCGCCGGGGGCCAAGGAGAATACTTCCCGGATCTCCAGGTTCTTCAGACCACAGCTGGGTTCTCTGGGCCGCTGCGCGGAGGACAGGTGGGGGATGGGGCTTATATTTGGCTGCTCAGGTTTGGTCCCACGTTGCACCCCAGGGGCCTCGGCTATATTTTTGACAGGCCAAGTCATTGTCTTTTGAGGGACGATTCTCTCAACCATCTGACCAGACCCCACATAGTTCTTCTTGGCAACGTACATGGGGTTTGTTGTATTGGCCACATTTTGCTGACGAGACAACAAGAGGGTCTTCTCTTCAATGGGCTGAATGGGGGCTTTGACCACAGGAGCCTGCCGATGGACCGGAGCCGGCAGCTTGTGATACTCAGTCTCAGTCCTCACCGGCGCCCTCTGCAGGCCAGCCTTCATTAGGTCGGCCTTAGGAGTGGTGGTCTGAGCGGTGGTCCCTGGTCTAGCAGAGGAGTTATTTGGACTGTATACACAAGTCATCATGTGGTCCCCACCGGAGGACGTCCTAGGGGGCTGCTGGCTGCGGGAAATATTTGGCACAGTTCTCACAGTCACCTCTTGGGGGCGTGATGGGGAATTAGACACCGAGCCCTGTAACTGCCCTCCGGTCTCCACGTAGGTCTTACTGCTCATCTTCCTCCTCTTGTTACCCACCCAGGTCTGTGGAGACAACGAACACAAGACTAAATCATCAGGAAATAGTGAAAAACTGTTCACAGTATTAAAGAAGATGGAAACATTAGTTGGCGGAGCTGTCACGCCCCCTCCCATAGGCTTGCATTGAGGGGACGAAGCGTGACGTCACACGGGGGGGCGGAGCTGTGACGTCACAATGCTCCGTCCCCGTGATCGACAGTAATCAGACCCGGAGCGAACACTCTCCGGGGTCTGATTCTAATAGGGTGCGGGGTGCAAGATCACAGGGGTCCCCAACGGCGGGACCCCCGCCATCAGGCATCTTATCCCCTACCCTTTGGATAGGAAATAAGATGTCTAAGCGCCGGAGTACCCCTTTAAAGTCAATAGGTAGCCAAATCTACACAAGTGAACGTATCCCTAGCCAGGAAGGCACAAAGTGACAAATCCCAAGCAGCTTACTTTATTGGGCCAACATCCAGACAAAACCAAAAATAACTATTCTTCCTTTTTTTTGGTCTTCTTTCATGAGCTGAGATTTGTCACTTTGTGCATTGTCCTGGCTGATGACTTACAGCCGCTCGAGCACCAGCCAGGGTAGAGGAGGCTACAGAGGAGCTGAATATTTGGGCCGTTTTCGTGCTATCCAGCATTAGAAAAACTGAGATACTTTCATCCAAAAATAGCACCACACATACAGTCATGGCCGTAAATGTTGGCACCCATGACATTTTTCTACAAAATGAAGTATTTCTCACAGGAAAGGATTGCAGTAACACGTTTTGCTATACACATGTTTATTCCCTTTGGGGGAGATTTATCAAAACCTGTGCAGAGGAAGAGTGGTGCAGTTGCCCATAGCAACCAATCAGATTGCTTCTTTCATTTTCCACAGGCCTCTAAAGAGGCCTGTGGAAAATGAAAGAAGCAATCTGATTGGTTGCTATGGGCAACTGGACCACTCTTCCTCTGCACAGGTTTGGATAAATCTCCCCCATATGTGTCTATTGTAGACAGTTCTACCCCTTTACACTGCTGTCTAATTTACACTCTTGCTCAGAATTTACTAAGGCTGTGCACGTCCTTTGATAAATCTTGCGCAAATATAGAAACGCCCCCCCCCCCTCGCTCTACCGTACACTCCTTCTCTACTTCACAGGAAAAGTGGACGTAGGGATTTTGTTCTATAGCTTTGAGGTCGGATTCCATTGAGGTTTTTTTGTCCATCAGGAAAAACGCCAGAAAAACTGTCCCATCTTTTTCCTGTGTTTTGTCTTTTTTTTTTTCTTGCGTTTTTACTGGTGTGTGGAAACAAAAAAAAATGTACTAAAGTTTTTGTTGTTTTTTTTTTCTTCAAAATTTAGATACGTGAATGCAGAGGGCTATGTCAGATTTGGTGGATTGCGGCGATTAACAGCGTTTTTTTTTTATGTCAATAAAAGGGTTAACGAGGGCAGTGGGGGAGTGTTTTTTTTTTTAAATAAATTTTTTTTTTTTCAATGTGTTGTGTTTTTTATAATTGAATTTTCAGGGTTAGTAGTGGAAGGCGTCCTGTAGACAGAATCTATTACTAAGCTGGGGCTTAGCGTTAGCCCCCAAAACAGCTAGCGCTAACCCCCAATTTTTACCCTGGTACCCACCGCCACAGGGGTGCCGGGAGGAGCCGGTACCAACAGGCCCGGAGTGTCAAAAAAGGCGCTCCTGGGGCTAGGCGGTAACAGGTTGGCGTTATTTAAGCTGGGGAGGGCCAGTAACAATGGTCCACGCCCACCCTGGTAACGTCAGGCTGTTGCTGCTTGGTTGGTATCTGGCTGATACTGAAAAAATGAGGGACCCACACACTTTTTTTTTATTTATTTATAAAAAATAAAAAAACAAAAAAAAATGCATAGGGTTCCCCCTATTTTCAGTATTAGCCAGATACCATCCAAGCAGCAACAGCCTGACGTTACCAGGGTGGGTGAGGACCATTGTTACTGGCCCTTCCAGCCTAAATAACACCAGCCTGTTACCGCCTAGGCCCAGTATTGCCACTTTTGACGCTCTGGGCCTGTTGGTACCGGCTCTTCCCGGCACCCCTGTGGCTGTGGGTACCGGGGTAATAACTAGAGGTTAGCGTAAGCTGATTTTGGGGCTAACGCTAAGCCCCAGATTAATAATGGAGTCCGTCTATATGACAGCTTCCACTACTAACCCTGAAAATTCAATTCTAAAAAACACGACACATTGAATTTTTTTATTTATTTAAAAACAACACTCCCCCACAGCCCTCGTTAACCATTTTATTGAAATAAAAAAAAAAACGCTGGTCATCTTCGGAGTCCACCAAATCTGACTTGGTCCTCCGCATTCAGGTATCTGAAATGAGAAGAAAAGAAAAACAAGAAATAGGGGTTTAGTACATTTTTTGCGCTCTCCCCTGGGAAGAGCGCACATAATGCAGCGTGTTGCTAAACAGGGAGACTCCAATTGTTGCTAAACTACAACTCCCATCATGGGGGGCTGTAGTTAAGCAACAGCTGGAGTCTCCCTGTTTGGGAACACACTGCTCTGTTCCCATTATGCAAAATGCATAATGTGAACAGAGATCTGTCCCTCTGCCCTTGGACTACTACTCCTATCATGGGACAGAGTCTGTCCTATGATGGGAGTAAGTGTAGTACCGCAGCGCTACTGAGGGATGGCACTTGCACATCCCCCGGCTGCAGGACTTCTAGAACTACTAACTACTACTCCCACCATGGACAGACTCTGCCCATGATGGGGATTGTAGTCCAGGGGCTGAGGTGCAGATCAAACTGGGTCATTCTGTAGAGACCCGCTGCGATTCGCATTTATTAACTGTAAAAGCTGGCGGCACATGCGTCTACACTGCGCACCCCACCGGCTTCTATATACACTGTAATAATTCATAATCCCCGCCGCCGGGAGACGGGAGCTCTGATTGGTCAATAGCTATTCACCAATCAGAGCTCCCGTGTTCCGGCGGGGATTAAGAAAATGTATATACAAGCTGGCAGACAGCGCAGTGTAGACGCATGAAGCCCCGGTTTGTATAGTTAATAAATGCGGATCGGAGCAGATCACCAGAGAATGATCTGCTGTGATCAGCATTTAAATTAAAAAGCCGGTGGCACATGCGTCTACACTGCGCACCCTGCCGGCTTCTATATACAGCTGTCATAATTCATAATCACCGCCGCCGGAAACACGGGAGCTCTGATTGGTGAATACCTATGGTAAACTTAACCGTAGAAAAGGCAATTAAAAATTTGCGCAAAAAAAGACGCAAAAAAACACTTGCGTATATTTTGGCGCCAAAAAATTGACATAAAACAGCTATATATACAATGATAAATTCCCCCCTTTGTGTGTATTGGAACTAAACCAAAAAAGGGAGGAAAAAAAGCAAATTGGACATAATGTCACCAAACTCCAAAAATGGTCTGGATAAAATTATTGGCCCCTTAACTTAATATTTGGTTGCACACCCTTTGGGAAAAATAACTGAAATCAGATGCTTCCTATAACCATCAATAAGCTTCTTACACCTCTCAGCCGGAATGTTGGACCACTCTTCCTATAACCATCAATAAGCTTCTTACACCTCTCAGCCGGAATGTTGGACCACTCTTCCTTTACAAACTGCTCCAGGTCTCTTATTGGAAGGCGCCTTTTCCCAACAGTAATTATAAGATCTCTCCACAGGTGATCATTGGGATTTAGATCTGGACTCATTGCTGACACTTCAGAATAGGGATCGACCGATATCGATTTTTTAGGGCCGATACCGATAACCTGTCACCTTTCAGGTCGATAGCCGATAACTTATACTGGAATATCGGTATAAGTTATCGGCTATTTCAACCGCCCGGCGGGGCAGAAGCTGTTGCAGATCAATGATTTAAAGTGGGCGCTTTAAATCTATGAACTGCAGCGGCTTTTGCCGGTCCAGAGACCACCGCCGCCGCCTGCTTCTCTCCCCCTGCCTGTCCTGGGGTCCTGAGTCAGACCACCACAGTTGCCCCATCGCCACCCCCCCCCCCATCATCTGCCCACATACCGCCGCTGACGGTGATGTCGCGTTGGGGACGTCATTTGTCATTACGCAGCGAACAGCAACAGCGCAGGAGCCAGAAGTATCGCGGACCCCAGGAACAGGTAATTATAACACCAGGGATGGGGGGAGGTGATGGGGTGGCGGGGGTATGTGGGCAGAGGATGGGGGGAGGCAATGGGGTAGCGGTGAGGCAATCCAGAAGGATTTTGGTAAAATGTAGTGTTTCATTTCATTTAAATGTTGACGGATAGTTTGCGCTGACACTGATGCTCCATGAGCCTGCAGGACAGCTTGAATATCTATGGAACTTGTTTGGGGCTGCTTATCCATCATCCGGACTTTCCTGTTTTGACACCTTTCATTAATTTTGCTCTTCCGTCCACGCCCAGGGAGATTATCTACAGTGCCATGGGTTGCAAACTTCTTGATAATGTTGCGCACTGGGGACAAAGGCAAATCTAGATCTCTGGAGATGGACTTGTAACCTTGAGATTGTTGATATTTTTCCACTATTTTGATTCTCAAGTCCTCAGACAGTTCTCTTCTCCTCTTTCTGTTGTCTGTGCTTAGTGTGACACACACAGACACACAATGCAAAGACTAAGTGAACGTCTCTCCTTTTTATCTGCTTTCAGGTGTGATTTTTATATTGCCCACACCTGTTACTTGCCCAAGGTGAGCATCACATGCTTGAAATAATCTTATTTTTCCACAATTTTGAAAGGATGCCAGATATTTTGTCCAGACCATTTTTGGAGTTTGGTGACATGTTCAATCTGCTTTTTTCTTCCTTTTTTGGTTTAGTTCCAATACACACAAAGGGAATAAACATGTGTATAGCAAAACGTGTGTTACTGCAATCCTTTCCTGTGAGAAATACTTCATTTTCTAGATAAATTTCAGGAGTGCCAACATTTACGGCCATGACTGTATGCTCAGGTTGTGTGGGGTAGTAGAACTCGGCTCCATTCAAGTAAGTGGAACTGAGCTGCAATACCACACACAACCTGAGGACAAGAGTGGTGCGGTTTCTGAAAGATATCAACTATGTTTTTTTTAATCCTTGGATGAGTCGGGAAGGGAAACGCAATCACTGACAGCAAGCAGAGAGTAGAATAGTCAGGAGACACATGGACCACTACTTGTGACATTTTGCTACTTTTTTTGTAGCAATGTAAATGATCGCTTACACAAGAAGGGATCGTTCACACGGGCAGATCCGCAGCGACGATGGACCCCTACAATGTGCCTCAGATGTGCAATCCGCCGATACGAGCAGACGCACTGCGATGTGCGAGTGACTGCGCGCATGCACAGTATACTAGCGCACATCGCAGCTGCTCTCGGCCTAGCTCAGGGAGCAGGGGGAGAGGCCGCACCATGTACACTGTGTACACGCAAGGTGATTCGCCTATTGCAGCAGTGTGTCTGCTCGTAGTGGTGGATTGCTGCTCCGAACAGGCACATATGAGGCACACTGTAGGGGTCAATCGAGAGCAGATCCGTGGCGTAAAATACGCTGAGGATCCACCAGTGTTAACGAGCCTGAACAGTCACTGCACAGAAAGCCTGGCAGCCTGGATATTTGGTATGTGACCCCCCCCCCCGGATATGACAGAGTCTCCTCCGGCCACTTACCCGGACCACACTGAAGTCCAGCTTGGTCTCTTGTGCGCACTGCAGTATCAGCTGGAAGCAGCTTTTGCTCTGGTTTGTCATACCATTGTCGTAATATCGCTGCAATATCCTCTGCTGCTCCGCACTGAACACAGAGCGCAGGTTCATCTACAATGGTAAAACAAAGGAAACTAATGGACATCAGATCCACAGCGGCAAAAACACCTCAATCCAAATACCCCCCCCCCCCCCCAACACACACACGTCAAGCAGAAAAGTTTTTTTTTTTTCTTTCAAAAAACAGCATCAAATTGGTGGACAGGTTGTACTGCATCCACTTCCATAAAACTAGACTGCAATACCAGGCACAACCTGTGGTCTGGTGTGGTGCTGTTTCTAATTGTCCGCAACCCTGATGAAAGAGCCAGCCTAGGTAACCTGAAAGCTGTTCACTATATGACAGTGTTTCCTAACCAGGGTGCCTCCAGCTGTTGCTAAACTACAACTCCCAGCATGCCCGGACAGCAGTTGGCTGTCTTGGCATGCTGGGAGTTGTAGTTTTGTAACAGCCGGAGGCACCCTGGTTGGGTAACACTGCCAAGTTTTACTTCACTATTGACTGAAAAATCTGCAACATTTCATTTGTGTGTGAACATTCCATGGAAACATTCCGTTCACACGTATTTGCTACAGAAAATCCACACAGATTTTTCCACCATTGCAGATGTTCTGCTGATTTGTTAAAGTCAAAGGTAGCAAATACGCTGTGGAAAATCCACAGGAAAGCTGCCTGTGTGAACTGACCCTAAAGCTGGATTCACAAACACCATTTTGTAGCATTTTTTTTTCCACAGCATTTTTATAAGCATTTTTTTTCTTTGCTCAAAAATACTGCTAATCTGGCATCCAAACAAATAAGAGTGTTAGTTCACACTGGCTGAAGGAAGCAACATCTACGTCACTGAGGAGGTCCTGATCTACCTACCTAAACCAAAAAGTAGATCTGAGGAGTATCCACATCTACAAGAAAACCCAGACACCGGATTCTCCCGATGTTTAGCAATGTGCACTGATAATTTCCCTGTATTGGTTGTCGGGGTTTCCCTTGCAGAAGCGGAATATCCTCAGTATATGATTGTTAAGCTATAAGGAACAGATTGCTGACACCTAATCCGGTTGTCTCTGAAGCATCTACACGATGATCCAGGGACTTATGATGCCATATAGAAGTCGGGAAGAAATTTTTCCTCTGTCAGGGGGCAATTGACATCAGCCTCATGGGGGTTTTGCCTTCCTCTGCATCAACACAGTAGGGATCTAGGTTGAACTCAATGGACTATGTTACTGTTTGTATCATACTTGAGAAAAATTCTGTTTTGTTCGATATAGGGTGTATATAAAATGTTTTTGTTTTATTGGGAATAAAGTTCACTTGATATGCCCCTCGTGCCTTCTGGATGCTGTTACAATGGACTTTTTGGATGTTGCAGTTCTGTACACACAGGAACTGGTAACATTCAAATGTGTTTCAAATCATCAGGGATCGCTGGGGATATCTAGGTTTTTTCACTTCTGGTTTAGTCTAAGGCTACACATCGACCTTTGCCATGACAAGAGGGTGAGCGGCTGAGGATCGCCATGTTGTGCTTCCAGAATGGTGCTGCACCACAGCTAATGTTGTACACCAGTATATGGGGGCCTACAACTATACATGGGGGCACAGGGTGTCTACAACTATACATGGGGGCACAGGGTGTCTACAACTATATATGGGGGCACGGGGGCCTACAACTATACATGGGGGCACAGGAGGCCTACAACTATACATGGAGGAACAGGGTGCCTACTACTATATATGAGGCACAGGGTGTATACAACTATATATATGGGGGCACAGGAGGCCTACAACTATACATGGGGGCACAGGGTGTCTACAACTATATATGGGGGCACGGGGGCCTACAACTATACATGGGGGCACAGGAGGCCTACAACCATACATGGAGGCACAGGGTGCTTACTACTATATATGAGGCACAGGGTGTCTACAACTATAAATATGGGGGCACAGGGGGCCTATAACTATATATGAGGGCACATGGGGCTTACAACTATACATGAGGCACAGGGGGCCTATAACTTTATATGGGGGCGCATGGGGCCTATAACTATACATGGGTGCACAGCGGGCCTACAACTATATACAGGGGTCCTACAACTGTATATAAGGGCAGTGCCTACAGCTATGTATAAGGGCCTACAACTATATATGGGGGCAGTATAAGGGCCTACAACTATATATGGGTGCACAGGGTGCCTACAACTATACAAAGGGGGCACAGGGGGGCCTACAACTATACAAGGGGGCACAGGGGGCCTACAACTATATAGGAGGCACAGGGGTCCTATAACTATATATGGGGGCACATGAGGCCTACAACTATACTATACTGTATATAAGGGCAGTGCCTACAGCTATGTATAAGGGCCTACAACTATATATGGGGGAACAGTGGGCCTACAACTATATATGGGGCAGCATAAGGGCCTACAACTATATATGGGGGCACATAATGGGCCTACAACTATATTTATATATCTGGGGCATAAAGAAGGGGGTCTACAACTATACAGTCATGGCCGTAAATTGTTGGCACCCCTGAAATTTTTTTTTTATGAAGTATTTCTCACAGCAAAGGATTGCACTAACACATGTTTTGCTATACACATGTTTATTCCCTTTGTGTGTATTGGAACTAAACCAAAAAAGGAGGAAAAAAAGCAAATTGGACATAATGTCACCAAACTCCAAAAATGGGCGGGACAAAATTATTGGCACCTTTTCAAAATTGTGGAAAAAGAAGATAGTTTCAAGTATGTGATGTTCCTTTATACTCACCTGGGGCAAGTAACAGGTGTGGGCAATATAAAAATCAAACCTGAAAGCAGATAAAAAGGAGAGAAGTTCACTTAGTCTTTCCATTGTGTGTCTGTGTGTGCCACACTAAGCATGGACAACAGAAAGAGGAGAAGAGAACAGTCTGAGGACTTGAGAACCAAAATTGTGTAAAAATATCAACAATCTCAAGATTACAAGTCCATCTCCAGAGATCTAGATTTGCATTGTGTCCACAGTGCGCAACATTATCAATTAGTCTCAACTAAAGTCCCCAGAAATGGATGACAACAAAACGCTGGAGAGTTCTGAAGTGTCAGCAATGAGTCCAGATCTAAATCCCATTGATCACCTGTGGAGAGATCTTAAAATTACTGTTGGGAAAAGGCGCCGTCCAATAAGAGACCTGGAGCAGTTTGTAAACGAAGAGTGGTCCAACATTCCGGCTGAGAGGTGTAAGAAGCTTATTGATGGTTATAGGAAGAGTGGTCCAACATTCCGGCTGAGAGGTGTAAGAAGCTTATTGATGCTTATAGGAAGACACTGATTTCATTTATTTTTTACAAAGAGTGTGCAACCAAATATTAAGTTAAGGGCACCAATAATTTTGTCCAGCCCATTTTTGGAGTTTGGTGACATTATGTCCAATTTGCTTTTTTTCCTCCCTTTTTTGGTTTAGTTCCAATACACACAAAGGGAATAAACATGTGTATAGCAAAACATGTGTTACTGCAATCCTTTTCTGTGAGAAATACTTCATTTTCTTGAAAAATTTCAGGGGTGCCAACATTTACGGCCATGACTGTATATATACACACACACACACAACTATATAGAGGGGCAATGTGCTGAAATGTTTGTCTGGCTGCTCTGACAGGTTCTGTGGAGACGAAGTCTTAAAAAAAAGGAAACGTGAACGACTCGAATCAGAAAAGATGTCGCCTGTGAGTATCTACATGTAGTCACTAGTCAGCAGACATTTTCTGGTATCTACCTCTGTATGGTCAGTGGCGGAGATTTATCAAAACCTGTAAAGAGAAAAGTGGTGCAGTTGCCGATAACAACCAATCAGATCGCTTCTTTCATTTTTCAAAGGGTTTCTTAAAAATTTAAGAAGCAATCTAATTGGTTGTTATCGGCAACTGCACCACTTTTCTCTGTACAGATTTCATAAATCTCCCCCCAATTTTTTAGGGCGATTTGACAGTAACTAGAATAGGGTATATTAGATTATAGCAGAGTGTTGCACAGTATAATACTTTGCAGCACAGTGTTTTACTGCACTTCACCCTGCTATAATCTCATATATGTACATTCTGGGGCAGAAAGGGGTTAATCATATTGACCCACAGTTTTAGGGTATGTTTACACGTCAGGAATTTCCGTGCAGAATTCCACATGAGATTTCGGAGTAAAACTTATCCCCTATTCTAAGGATAGGGGAAAAGTTTCAGATCACAGGGGGTCCGACCGCCGGGGCCCCTGCGATCTCCTGTACTGGGCCTCCGACTCTTTGCCGAAATAGTGTGTATTGACCACCGCATGACGCGGCGGCCGACACGCCCCCTCAATACATCTCTATGGCAGAGCCGGAGACTGCCAAATGTAGCACTCCGGATCTCCCATAGAGATGTATTTAGAGGTGTGTCGACCGCCGCGATATGCAGTGGTCCGACACGCTCCCTTGCCTCTGACTGCGGAGGGCCCCAGCGATAGGGGATACGTTTTCATATCCCGGAGTACTCCTTAAAGTCCCATTGTACTTAATGGGAATCTGCTGTGCACACGTCGGGAAATTCCACATTACACAAAAAGAAAAGACATTTCCTATATTCATGCGGAATTATGATGCAGAATCCTATTGAAGTCAATGGGGTTTTTTTTCTCAGCAAAATGCGGAACTGATGCGGATTTTGTGCGGAATTTGTGCGGATTCCGCTCAGAATTTAAGAACAGCAATGAATGAAAATCTTTTTATGTGCACAGAGAATTAATGCGAAATTCATGCAGAATCATTTGGCTGGAATTCTGCATCTTTATTCGGAAATTCCAGACGTGTGAACATATACTTACTCTATAGTGCGCTGCATAAAAATAAAACCTCCCAAAAGTTGCAAAACTGCAGGGTTTACTTTCGAATTCCCCTTCCATAAATAATAATAATAATAATTATTATATTTTTTTTTGGTTTCTACATTTTAGAAAGATGTCATTACAAAGTACAATTCGTCCTCACAAAAACAGACCTCACGTGGGTCTGTGGATGAAAAAATTAGGGTTACGGAAAACCAAAATGTAAAAATGGCGAGGGGTAAGGCTATCGTCAGGTCGTGGGTGTATTGCGGGTCGTGACCTCATTCACTTTTTTTGGCGTGACATGGGGCTGTGTAGCGTAAGGTGCGGAGCCTCCCGCCTGCTCTCTGCCCTCCACTCCCTGGTGATTCTGCCTTTAGTTGATTCCTATGATCCAGACTGGTTACTAGGAAATTGCTGCCTAACAACCTCACCATTGCTGTCGTGCTGCATTAATTGCAACCAGACAGAGGTGGATCGTCGCTGAGAGAAGCGGAGACGACGGGCCGCCATGGGATGGGAACAATATAGAAAGATGGCTGACCTCCTGCTGGTATCCCTGAGAGCCGGTGGAGGTGACTTCCCCAACGTTCGGGGCCACAGCTCCCTCCATCTTATGATTGTAACAGATTCCCTCGCAGGATTTCTAAAACCCTAAAGAAATAAAGAAACAAAATGTTTGGTTATTTCTGAAGATTAACAGCGAATGCATCGTATTAAGTGATGAGAGAACTAACGGTCCCAGCAGACCCTGGGTTCACATTTTCTCTTCATTGTATGGATTGAATAGATGAGAAGTCTCCCAAACTGTGGACCTCCAGCTGTTGCAAAGCTACAACTCCCAGCATGCCAGGAGAGCAAACAGCTGTCTGGGCATGCTGGGAGTTGTAGTTTTGCAACAGCTGGAGGTCCACAGTTTGGAGACCACTAGAATAGACCGACAACAATCTCAATGGGGGAGATTTATCAAAACCTGTGCAGAGGAAGAGTGGTGCAGTTGCCCATAGCAACCAATCAGATTGCTTCTTTCATTTTCCACAGGCCTCTAAAGAGGCCTGTGGAAAATGAAAGAAGCAATCTGATTGGTTGCTATGGGCAACTGCACCACTCTTCCTCTGCACAGGTTTTGATAAATCTCCCCCAATGATCCTACAACATGTAACACGTTTCCCAACCAGGGTGCCGCCAAAAACTACAACTCCTACTGTCTGGAAATGCAGGGAGTTGTAGTTTTGCAACAGCCGGAGGCACCCTGTTCGGGAAACACTGATGTGGTGCTGTTTGTTACTGTTTTCCATCATTGTTACTTTATTTAAAAAAAAAACAAAAAACACACATCTTCACGTGGCGATTATTAAAACCTGTGCTAAGGAAAAGTTGCACATAGCAACCAATGAGATGGCTTCTTTCATTTTGTTGAGGCCTGATTGGTTGCTATGGACAACTGAGGAACTTTTCCTCTGGACAGGATTTGATAAATCTCCCCCATAGTTGCTATTTTGCTACTTTTTACTTCTGTACATAGAGATTCCATACGTGTGACGTCACAAGCTGTTAATATGTAAATCATGGGCACGTGACGTCACGTCCGCATACACGCACGATCAGGCACCTCCCACCGGTAGTGACGTCGTGCCAGGCCTGGTTTCTCTTCCCCCCCCCCCCCTCCCCGGCCACGTGAGCAGCTGCTGCTGTGACTTGATACATTGTATCCGCGCGGCGGGGGTCACGTGCTCAGGCGCTGAATACCTTGTATACGAGTGCAGCCCCGAGACAGGTGCAGCGCCGTGCGCATGCTCGGGAAGTGGAAGGGGGAGGGTAGAAAGGGAAGCAGCTCCCCCCCCCCCCTTTTCTCTCCCGTACGGGGGAGGGGGGGTGTTAGTCGGATGATTTCTTATTAACCTTTCAGCTGCTGGAGAAGCTTAGGACATCTCCCCGGCGGGTGCAGGGGTTAGGGAAGCCCCGTGTGCTCGTCCTCTGCCGGTATAGGATAGGGGGGAGGGGCGCTCTTAGCCCCTCGAGTCCCCCCAGTCCCTGCGGCTGCTGCCCCTGCCCCCTCCTCCAGCCCGCACCCCCCCCCCCCGCTCCCGCTCCCCTCCCGGTGCCCCCGCCCGCCACCTACCT